>NC_079164.1:72530662-72830662 GCF_947568905.1 Ostrea edulis | reverse complement strand
AGTCGCACATCTGAAATTGTATGATACAGTTAATACATGTACTTTAAATGAATGAATTAAAACTTTTCTGAGGCAAAGTTTTCAATGTTTTCTTTAAAAAATATTCTGCATTCGGAGTAAATGATTTACAATAAAGTTAAAAATTCCAGTATGTAAAGTTTGTCGTAGGTTGTATGTTCTTTTGTAAAACGCGCCCCAGATCCCACCTCTGGTATATCCAGGGGTTCGTGTTTGCCTAGTTCTCTGTCATTATTTTATTCATTTAGAAAGCGCACAATTATATGTAGTTTCTATGCGCTGTACAATGTTCGTGATAATAATCAATGATAGCATATCAATAAAATACTTACAAGGGCTATAAAGTAAATGATAAATCAATAAAAATACTTTAAATAAAACATGGTAGTAGGATGGCAAGGTGGTTAACGTTGACTAGACAAGATACAATTGGCACACAGGTAAAAAAAAAAAAAAAAAATTGGTATTACGTTTAGGAGCTATTAGATCGATCACTGTTCGTTATCTTCATCTTTCATGATAGATCGATTCTTTCTCTCTCTTTTTCTCTCTCTCTCTCTCTCTCTCTCTCTCTCTCTCTCTCTCTCTCTCTCTCTCTCTCTCTCTCTCTTGCATTTTAAAAATGACCATCAAAATATGCCATTTCTCATATACAAATTTAATGTCAAAATAATCCTTGCCAATTTGTTCGCAGGTTTTCTGAAAATGCCTGTTTCGCTTCCCCAAGGTGCCCCCTCCTAGACTTCATAAAAACAGGGTGGAAAGTATTAGAAAAAAATTGCATCGGAAACGAAAGGAAAATTTGAACAAAGATAAACTAAATCTGATCACACTCAACATAATATGAAAACTGTTGTTAATATTTGCATGATATTAATAAAGTATTCAGTCAACAACCTATTTACCATGTCATCGACACAATTGTTACATCACAATGTAATATCGTAGGATTTGTGCACCACGGGGACATAACCAAACCTTCAACCTACGTTAACATTAATAACTATTACTGGTACATATTACTGGTATTTGATTGCGTTAGCATTAATAATTAATTAGCAGTGGTAAAAATTATTACAATGCATTTCTTATAAGAATGATAATTAGCAGTCATACAGGTTACTAGTTTTAATTACCTCGGCATCATTGATTAGCGGTGATACAACTTACCAGTAGGACAGACGAGGATAACGAACAATGATCAATCTCGTAACTCCTATAAAAGGTGAAGATAACGAACAGTGATCAATTCCATAACTCATATAATGGTATTCACATTAAACATTAACAGTGATATAAATTACTGGTATGTTATTACATTAATATTCACAATTAACAGCAATACTGAATACAAGTTTATAATTCGTGTTTTCTACATCAGATTTGTATTCTGAGTGCCTTGGTCCATACTATTACTGCAGTTGACGACTCGAGCACAGGTAAACCTGTTTACACAAATTTGAGAGAAGGAGACAGTGGGTTATAAGATAGGTTTTAACTGAAACGAGTTGTTAATGATAAAGCGATTTTTTTGTGTGTGTACACTGCAATAGTACTTGTGATGTTGTTTGTGTGTATACTACAATAGTATTAGTGATGTTGTTTGTGTGTATACTACAATAGTACTAGTGCTATTGTTTGTGTGTATACTACAATAGTACTTGTGATGTTGTTTGTGTGTATACTACAATAGTACTTGTGATGTTGTTTGTGTGTATACTACAATAGTACTAGTGATGTTGTTTGTGTGTACACTACAATAGTACTAGTGATGTTGTTTGTGTGTATACTAGTGATGTTGTTCTATGTGTACACTACAGTAGTAGTAATGATGTTGTTTTACATGTACACTACAATCATACTAGTAATGTTGTTTCTGTGTACACTATAATAGTACCAGTGATGTTGTTTTGTGTGTACACTACGATGATACTAGTGATGTTTTGTTTTTGAAAGCGAAAAAATGTAGGCAAAGTTATAAGCCTATTTACTTTATGATGATAATAAGTTGACCTGTTGTTTCTTGACAACTGCACTGAAAAAATATCTAGTTAATTTAACTAGGATGCCTCGTAAAGACTTGCTCATGTCTAGTAAGTAATGTATTTACTAAGCAAGATAGTGATGTAACTAGAAATATGACGTCATAAGCATCGTGACCCGTGTTGCCCGGGAAAACTGCAGCAAGGTCTATTCTGCGAGACGCCATTTTTATTGGGATGCTGGAGAGGGAACGTTGACTTAAAAGGTTTGTCATTGAACTCATGACTTTTTTTTTAATTCTTGATGTTTATTTATTAGAAATCGTACACACAGCTTGATATTTTTTAATATGCAACTTAATACATTTTAACACACTGTCCTCTTTTTGTTTATTTAGATGCTGATGACTGTTTGGCAATCCTGTGTAAAGAAAAGTTTGAGAAAACCTGATTACAGGTTCAAGAAATTCCACAGAAGATACATCCCCCATCGCAATCAAGATTGACCAGAAGATCATGTCGACTTTTAACTTCAGATTAAAGTTCTTGATGTTATCTTCTGTATTCAATTTTTTGAAGAATTATCAGGGCGATTTTACTTGTCCTATCAGTTAAATTACTAGAATGCTAGTAATTTTGGCAATGGAATACAGAAATGGAAAATTAGTAAATCTACTGAATGCATACTAATATTTACTATTGACTGAAGTAATGTTTTACTGTCTGATTAGTTAAATTACTAGTTAACAAATAGTAAACTTACTTAAAGTGTATTTTACTAGTTATTTTTTTCAGTGCATGCCACCACGGTTGTGACTCGTCATGATCATAAGCGAGGCTGGTTTCGAGGCTCGAAAAATTATGCTCATGTCAGTGTACCAGTGCGAGTCTTCATTAAACCCCTACAACAAAAATCTCGGAGCGTCTCCTGCATGGCTACAACCGCGAGACCTAACGATGCCGTTGTTTCAATCCAAAAACCTGACTAAGAGCTTAACGTTAACTTGACCCATCATATCCTTGATCAATTCTCTCAGATCCTTTAGTGAGGTAGGCTAACGCCACTTTCTCCATCGCTGATCGCTAACAAATCACATCACGGATGTAGTTTACTCCGCTCTTCTAGTCTTCAATTCATTTGACTTTACGCTCTAAATTACCTTTATTTTACACCTGTTTCGTCTTTTTTAAAAACATTTTTAATTAATCATCTATATTTCATATTTTTTTTTTTAGATATTGTTCTTAATTATTTATTCGATAAAATCCTAACGAACTTTTCTGTAGTATGATTGTTATTTCGTTCATCTGCTGCATAATTATGGAAGCTCGGTAAGAACACAAATCAAAATTGAAAATATAAATGTACGAAATAAAACGTCATTTTTTAGTGTTATGTGATATGACATGAAGTTGGTACGTGATCAAATAATAAGATTTGATCACTTGACCAACTTCATGTTATATCCCAATAACACTCAAAAATTATATCTCATTTCTAAATAGTACTTGTGATGATGTTTTTGTTTATACACCACAATGATATTAATGCTGTTGCTTGTGTGTGTAGACTACCATAGTGCTAGTGATGTTGTTTTTGTGTGTACACTACAATAATATTAATGATGTTGTTTATGTGTGTACACTACAATGGTACTAGTGATGTTGTTTTTGTGTGTACACTACAATAGTACTAGTAATGTTGTTTTTGTGTGTACACTACAATAGTACTAGTGATGTTGTATTTGTGTGTACACTACAATAGTACTAGAGATGTTGTTTTTGTGTGTACACTACAATAGTACTAGTGATGTTGTTTGTATGTACACTACAATAGTACTAGTGATGTTGTTTTTGTGTGTAAACTGCAATAGTACTAGTGATGTATTTGTATGTACACTACAATAGTACTAGTGATGTTGTGTTTGTGTGTACACTACAATAGGGTTAGTGATGTTGTTTGTGTGTACCTACAATAGTACTAGTGATGTTGTTTTGTGTGTAAACTACAATAGTACTAGTGATGTTGTTTGTGTGTACACTACAATAGTACTAGTGATGTTGTTTTGTGTGTAAACTACAATAGTACTAGTGATGTTGTTTTGTGTGTAAACTGCAGTAGTATCACCTCTGTTACTCTTGTGTATGCATTACAATATAACATAAGATTCTAGTGTGTGGTATTGTTTTTAGTTTTTACACCACGATGGTACCAGATGCTACCAGATACGTCGACTTTGTGGGTACACTTTAATATATTTGATACTAGTATGTTGTATTAGTCATTACACCACGATAGTGCTAGTGATATTAACTCCTTGTGTACACTGCGATAAACAAAAATAACGAAATTCGTTGGTTACAATCGTATTCTAAATGCATTTATTTGTTCGGTATGTAATAACTTTCTGAAGGAGAAACTTTCAATCTATTGTGCCATAATATCTTCAAGAAATGGTGGTGTAAATCACGCGTGGATTATAAAAATAATTCTCAGCATCTTTTACTGAATTTTTTCCCATATCAGTCTTTAATTCAAATTACATTAATATTTCGGGGTAAAGTCTCCGCAGAGACCCCCTTATAATATTTACCTAGGGTGTCAGGGGCCCCCTGGATTAGATGTATATAGGCATAGGCATACATACACACATATATAAATTTATACATATACAAACACATAAACATATACATACCATTCCATCAATCACAAATATATATATATATATATATATATATATATATATATATATATATATATATGCACATACCTATACACACATATAATATACATTGGCCTGTTTTTGCTATAACATATTAATGAATTTTGTATGTAAATGTATATTATATATGTGTGTATAAGTATGTGTATATATATATATCTTTTACTGAATTTGAAACCACAACAGATTTCTCAAATCAACAATATCAAAACGTATGACGTTACAATACTTTACACGACAATTTCTCGCGATAAATTAAAGATTATTTTTTTTATCATGGACAATTGCTTCTTCAATGAAAAAACTAAATAAGCAAATATTCAAATATAACGACCGATCATTAAAAACTACTCTGTTAAACACCATTCTGATTCGACGCACAAGTACTCTGAAACTGATATAGAAAAAGATGTTGGAGTTCTTCCTTGACAAAATATTCGTAGTCTCAGTGATCAGGTCTTCCATATTTATGTTGGAATTCTCATGGACACGAATTGTGTTTCTTTCTTAGCTGACCTGATTTAATTTTCATATAATGCAGAATTGATATGCTGTAAAGCTTCATCAAAAGAAATGATCTCCGGGTGTGGTCTTTTCAACACGGCATTTAGATATGTCGACGTTTTATCTATTAACAATAGTCATTTTCTTTTATATGTCTATTCCATATATCCCATTTACTTCAACGTAAGTGACTTCAGTATAAGCGGAGAACACTGTATATTGATTTTTTGTTATTACTTGCAGTATTGTCATTTTCAGTTCCCGATCACTGTGCCTCTTCACCATGTTTCAATGGTGGGACTTGTTTTTCTACGCCGACCACGTTCCACTGTCGGTGCGCTGCATATATTATAGGAGATAGGTGTCAAAGTAAGTTCTTTTTCTCTCGATCTCCACCGATTAAAACACATCACTATTCAAGGAATATAAAACATATTCAATTTGTTGTATTATATATGACACTGCTTTTGAAAACTAGAGGCTCAAAGGCCTTGTCTGTCCTCTGAGTATAACATATAGCTATAATATCACTAGTGCCAAGGGCTTTAAAAACTTCCTGTTCTGAATATCTAAGCTAAATTCTAATATTTAGCAACAGTGTATACATAAAGCAAAATGTGTTCTTAAAAAAATATGTGTCCTCGAAATGTTCATATACAGATGAAAGGATCTGCATAATATAAAGTTTGCACACATTAACATGATATGACTAATTTGGACCCGTCCTAAAGTCAAAAGTTTGGGGTTGCGGAATTCACAACTTTTGGTACATCCTTTTCTGCTTTTCCTAAATATGCATTTAGTTTTCATACTGCACCACCAAATTTAAAGAGGTCTTTCAAATGATAAAGATTATAATCACTATGATGATTTTAGGTCCACCCAGAAACCATTAAGCCCTTACTACCTTCGGATAAAGAAATTTACAATTTTGATAAAATACATGTACTACATGTACCTGCTTCTCAATATGAATTTCGTTCCAAAATAGTATCATTAACATTAAATAAGATATTACCTAAATGTTTACACACATATGTAAGAATCTAAAGTGCGATGATCACGCAAAATTTCAAGGGTCTGCTCCAAAGTGTGATGGTTTGTCAACGTTACAGACGCCAAAATACAATGGTCACGCCAAAGTGTGATGGTGCCTCTCCTATAGGCACGCTACGCCAAAGTGCGATGATCTGACACTCCCAAGTCCGATGGTGCAGGGTAACGTATGTAACTTCATGTTATTATGACGTCATTCGTAACGTCTTTCAAAATCCAACGTCAGTTTGCACCAATGAGTTTTTTTTTTTGCTGGCACCAACGTCTTCGGAATATTGTAGAAAGGCACGGGTGATTCAGATTCACATGGGCGATAGCAAGGCCAAATTATTGTGAGAAGTACTTCGATCAAACATGCTGTAATTCATGATCATTAAATTTTATCAATTGTGAGGTACACGTAAAAAATTCGGGGAGGGGGGTATGCGATAATACATATATATTATTACTACAGTAACTTGATCCGAAAAGTCGGATCACGTCTCGTTGACAGGCGCGGATCATCAGATCACACGAGACGCGAAGAGTCGAGTTTGATCTGATGATCCGCGCCTGTCAACGAGACGTGATCCGACTCTTCGGATCAAGTTACTGTAGTAATGATAAATTTATTATATACCCCCTATGCATCTTAAATCCACATTTATATGATACTAAATATAATCCAAATTATCAAAAATACAGACATACAGCTGTACAGTGAAATTATGTTTTGTGTATGCAGTTTTGTTTGTGACGCGGCCAATATTTTAAGCAAAAAACGTTGCGGTGATGCATTGTGACGTCATTGTGACGTATTCAGTTTCAGAAGATACTGATACGGAATCAGAAACCACAGGATGGTGATCCGGAAAACCGGATCACACGCTGTGAAATCCACAGTATCAACAAACGATACATTGGTGGGTATATAATAAAAAGCATTCTATGCGATTTCGTGTTTGAAATTTTTTGTACATTAATACGACAACTAAATGGTAATGAAATATCACTATTTTGCATTGGCATTTTGTTGAAACAACACACGGTTGATACAGTCTGTACCAAAACAGTGTTAATTCAGTTTTGCAAACCAAAAGACTTAGGCGTGTCATTCCATCGCACTTGGGCATGTCACACTTTGGCGCATTAATGAGTACCATCTGACTTTGGCGCATTCGTCTTACACCATTACACTTTGGCGTCAATCGGATCACGCGCTCGTCTTTTTCCGTAACCGATAAGAAGACTCGGACGTGGATCGGCGCAAGAATTGCATCAAATCGATGCATTTCTTCGCCGGAAGCGCGCCTGTGGATGAGGTTAAAAGGCCAGAACCGAATCTCTGAATAATGTGTTATTTATATTTTCACCACAGATTCGGTTTTGGTATCATTAACATCTTATTCACTCTAATACATAAACATGTAAGTGGAAATTGATAGTGTTACAATACCTTAGATGTGTATAATATCTTAGGTGCATTTGAAAGTTCACGTTTCATAGTGTAACGTACGACTGTGACATCATAGTTACGTTTATGTATACGTAACAACCAACTCTGATGGCGTCGATCCACATACGAGGTTCATTTGCGGTTACGGAAATAGCCGAGTAGTTACGATTGACTTTGGCGTGTCACACCATCGGAGTTTGGTGTAGACCATCGCACTTTGGCGACACCATCGAACTTTAGAGTCCCTTCGCACTTTGGAGTCCTACATATATCCTAAAATAGCAAGTTTTGTCTCGCCCTGAAATCAGAACTATTCTTCCTGGGATTATGAATTTACAATTTTCCATTATGCCGTAAGTTTTCCTAATACATGTGCAGAAAACTGTTGTTAAATTGTTATTTTTTTGGGGCAGTATTAGCCTCGACTCCAAGGCTCCAGTGGTGTTGACGTCCTGAAATTTATAATTAATGTCCATTTTATCCCCAAAAATTCATCACATAAATTTTTAAATTAATTGGAATGGTAATTATCAAGAAGTTAAAATTTGTTTACGCACGACGGGTGACATATTATTGGACATTTCAATATGTCACTTAGTTAAGTGAGTAATTCATTTGACATCTCCAATGTTATTTTTGAATCATTTGATTTTGTTGTTTATTCTAAATAAATTGATTTCATACTAATGTTAACATGAAAATAATATCATAAGCTTTGCAAAATCACATGTATACTAAAAAAATTTTCCAATGAATTTTATGTATGGAGCGAAAGAATGGTGGGGAAAACGTTCCCTTTAAATGTATATTTCTCATCCGTAGATTTGAAATAGCATAACTGTATCCAAGAACAGTCCTGTATGTAATCACAACGGCAATGATTATGATGGAGATTTAAAATAATAATTCTGTACTTCACGAGTTTAAAGGAGGAATTATTGTGACCATGGTAACTGCTATATAAAATATTATACGACTGTTTTTGCTTATCGTTTGTCAAGTATGGGAACAACAAGGGGATCTGGTTTGATTCCGGCGCCGCGTCAAAGCTAAGACATCTAATATAATAAGTGAACATTCCGTCATCATGCCCCCGGAATTAGATATGAGAATCACAGACGTTGACACGTTAAAGAACCATCAATGTTATGGCCCTGAACGACTTGAATAGGTCTCAAATGTTGGTACTTTACCTATTTTAAAGTTGGTAACGTCTCCAAATAAGTGATCATTTTAAAAAGACGTAAACCAAACAAACATAAATCAATTAACACATATAATGTAGTGTTGCCCAATTAATTGAAAGAATGTACAGAACCTTGACGACGAACGTTTAGTCCTACCATTTAGTTTGATATGACGTCCCGTATTTATGCAGCAATATTCCTTTATCATCTGCATATGGTGTTTACTTCTCTCAACTGATTCGATACGCAAGAGCTTGTTCTTCGTATGGTCAGTTTATAAATCGACACAGGTTACTGACAAACAAGTTGATGGTGCAGGAGTTCCAACTGTCTTTTTAAAATCAACATTTCGCAAAGTCTATGGTGGTTAACGATCTAGTTTGAAAATACAGCATATCATTAGGTTAAATGCTGTCTAACGTATTTTATGCCGATTGTTAGGCCGTTCTTGGCACACTAATTTTAACTACGGATAACTCCGTTTACCTGATCAAAATATATGGCTCACGACAGGTGTGACCTGTCGACAGGTATGTTTACTCCTCCTAAACACATTATCCCATCTCTGGTATATCCAGGGGTCCGTGTTTACTCAACTCTCTATTTTGTATGGCTTATAGGAGTTATGAGATTGATCACTGTTCGTTATTTTCGCCTTTCATTGAACAGTGATCAATCTCATACCTCCTGTAAAGAATACAAAATGAAGAGTAGAACAAACACGAATCCCTGGATATGCCAGAAGTAAAATCAGGTGCCTAGGAGGAGTACGTATCTTCTTCTGACCGGTCACGTTCACCATGAAACCTACATCTTGATCAGGTAAACGGAGTAACCCGTTATATAAATGTGTACTCTGTTTCATTGATCAGTGTCTCGTTGACATAGAAAATTCATGACAACGACAGGCACTTTAGTGATTATATTTGCAGATTAAGGAGGGACGTTATTAATACATTAAGAAAATCCTTGTAGCTGTAAGATATGGATATAACCCAACAATAACATAATAATCGTATTTCATTTCAGCAATTGATATGGGGCCATCTCTAGGATATGCAGCATATGCAGGCTGAGGCGGATAAAATAATAGCACACTAATTGAAATAAAACATCAATGTGTTTAGATTTGTTGAGTTCAATGTTGTCAATTATTTACAACAATTGCGTACTACTTTCACAGTTTAATGCCTTTATAGCAACTTGATCAAAACACACTTGGCGATGTAAAAAGGCGTGGTGGTATTACACCCCTTTACACCAAAGATCTGTTTGCCCTACCTGGCTGATTTCCTAGTTTCCCTTCAGCCGTGTGCATCTCGAATATCGATACACACACACACACACACACACACACACACACACACACACACACACACACACACATATATATATATATATATATATATATATATATACATGTATTACAGGTGATAAATATACGAACATATATCATAGATGTGTCCGAAATGACACTAAAGTAAATATTACATATTGTGAATATTTGGAGATTGTAGGTACCTCGTAGGTATGCAATGAAATAAGGTGGATGTTCGCTTCGTACAACTATTTCTCTATTTACAATGTTAGTAAAACTTTATCAACAACAAAACCAATTTTTGGTCAAAGACAGATGTATTCAGATCACATAAATGACATTGGAAAGGTACAATAGATTACAAGCAATGGTATTCCCGTTGCATTTCCTTTTCTTGCACTGATATACAGCAATAAATAATTTATCTAACTGTAAATAATGCATCATTAGAAGTGTTTGGACAGTATTGAATCATCAATATTTGGGGTCTGTATTAACGTATAATATCTTGAATATTCAATATCACAGGCTTGTGTCAAATGTTCAATATTAGATGTATGTATAAACTCTGGGCGCATGTACCATGTTAAGGCTGAACAATCTATGAATCAACGACTCCTTTTTGGCAAATGAAGTATATTTGAGTGTAAGAAACGATAACTATGGGAATATATTGACATTATCCTTCCCACCCATTTGCGTTTCTGTCAGTATACCGACACAGCATCATATATTTCCACAAACCTATATATTCTAATGCTACACTGGCTAGCAAATGTTTTGTGACACGTTTTGAAACACGTAGCGTAGGGTATAAAGGCAATTTGGGTTGGAAAAGATTTCGTGGTTTGGAAATTTGTAAAGAGGTAGGCGAAGGGAATCACCGGGTGTTGTTAAAGCGCGGAATGGAAAATAATGTATACACTGCTGATATTATGAGACGGTCAACATTTTGTAAAATCAAAAGGATCATTGTATTATGAAGGGCAGCAAAAATTGAGGATAAAATGGAAAGCCATCCTCATGTCCCATTGTTTCATATATTTAATAAGTATCAATGTGCATGCGCGTATACACAATACAAAAATCAAAAGAACTTAACTATTTAACAAACATTTGTGGATATAACCCCTTTCACCGGCTTTGTAATTTTTTTTGGACCCACACACCTACTGATTACATGTATGACAGTATGTTATCTCACAAATAGTAAAACTTTTTTCAAAGGATCACACGGGTATTGTAATATACAAAAGTGTATTGCTGCCAATTGATATAATTGTTTGCTATGTCGTATGTATGAGATACTAAGTTGTACGAACGAGATACTAAGTCGTACGTACGAGATACGTTGTAATTTCGAGATAATAAGTCGTACAAACGACATAATAAGTCGTAATAACGAGATACTAAGTCGTAATAACGATATACATGTAATAACTCGTACATGTACGTACGAGAAACACTAAGTCGTACAAACCACATAATAAGTCGTTATAACGAGATACTAAGTCGTACAAACCACATAATAAGTCGTTATAACGAGATACTAAGTCGTACAAACGACATAATAAGTCGTTATAACGAGTTACTAAGTCGTACAAACCACATAATAAGTCGTTTTAACGAGATACTAAGTCGTACAAACCACATAATAAGTCGTTATAACGAGATACTAAGTCGTACAAACCACATAATAAGTCGTTATAACGAGATACTAAGTCGTACAAACCACATATTAAGTCGTTATAACGAGATACTAAGTCGTACAAACCACATAATAAGTCGTTATAACGAGATACTAAGTCGTACAAACCACATAATAAGTCGTTATAACGAGATACTAAGTCGTACAAACCACATAATAAGTCGTTATAACGAGATACTAAGTCGTACAAACCACATAATAAGTCGTTATAACGAGATACTAAGTCGTACAAACGATATAATAAGTCGTTATAACGAGATACTAAGTCGTAATAACGAGATAATCAATTGTGATAACGAGATACTTAATCATATAAGCGAAATAATAAGTCAGTAGTATAACCCGCCTGGATAGCCGGTTCAACTGAGTGCACTTTTGAGGTCAAAAGGTCAAGTTTTAGAACGCACTCGAGAGGGGGTTAAGGGTTCACCGAGTTAGGGGTGCGCGTGCCGAGGTAGTGGGTGTTAAGACTGCGCGTGCTAGGACTGCCGGGCTAGGACGGTATGAACTAGAACGCTATGAGATAGGAGCGCGTGCGGAGGTATGACGCAACGATGGGGAAAAAATCGATACCACTTAAAGTCGCTATGACGAGGCCTGAGCCGTGTTTTATCGATCGATCCTTTAAAATTCACAGTGTTATTAATAAAAAACGCATGATTTTAAGTTTATACATTTATTAAATGTTATAATCTAATTGATTTAGAGTTCAGGGCCCCGTTTTACAAAACAACTTACGACAAAGTCACAAGTCTTAAATTGTATTACACTGTTATTACTTTGAGCGAATGAAGTAAAACTTTTCTGAGGCTTAATTTTCAATACTTTTTTTAAAAAGTATTTTGATTTGGAGTGAATCATCTTACACTAAACTGGAAAATTCCAGTATGTAAAGTTGGTCGTAAGTCGTAAGTTCTTTTGTAAAACGTGCCCCAGGTTATTGACGTTGTGGAAAATTCTATATTCACTAAGAAAATAGATCGGGTTAGGTCTCGGAAACGGGGGGTATTTCATAAACAAGGTATTTGGAAGTTTTCACACGGATTTAAAGTGTATCGAGAGGCGGGACTTAACAGGTGCAAAGTTGCAGGTGTCAGGTGTGTGGGCGGGTCAAGCTGGACCGGTGGGAAAGTGTGCTCGTGTTAGAGGGGTATAAAAACGCGATACAGCCGTGCCATTGTCACTTTTCAGCATCATGTCAGAGCGAATCCAGGATATAGAGAGAGATAGAAGGGAGCAGCGATTGAGGTATTTAGAACAGCATCTTCACTTACAACGAGCGCGTGAATTACAACTCCGCCGACGGAATAGAGAGCGACTAGGAATTGTTCAGCAAGGTCGCGGAGAACGAAATCAACAACAACCTAGAAGCTTAGTGTCGGAATACTACCATATTCAGCTGGATAGAGATCGTCATTCCCGGAAATTCAAAGTGAAACAAAATGTCTACAATGTAACTTTTAGGCCCATTCCAGATTCTTCAATTATTCGGCGTTTATTTCGGGATTTACTACAAAAAGTGAAATTACGGATGCAGTGTAACCCTAACGATTATGTACGCCTCAACATTCGACACCCCGCTTTGGATTCAGACATCTGGGTCGAATTTACTCAGTCCAAAAACCTCAACGAGGAGAACATTTTGAACAAAATAGAAGCCGTGCAACAATCTAAGAAGGAATTTGTCATCACAGACGGATCTATCCAGCTGGATTTTTTCCATGTGAAATACCCCCAGGGGAGTGGCGGAAACAAGAGAAAACATCTGCATCTGGATAAGGAGAAATTCAAGACCTCTAAGAGAGCCATCGTTCGGATCGACAACCCCGACGATTCATTGTGTCTCCCTCGAGCTATCGTTGTGGCGCGACTTCACAGTCAAAAACCCGAGCATTCCGACCCCGAATGGGAGAAGAAATGGAAACGTATGAGGTATGGGGATGTACGAGCTCTCGACCAGAAACGACAGGCCTTAGCTCTCCTGGAACTCGCCGGGTGTGCAATCGTCCAACCTTGTGGGCCTCAGGAATGGGAGAAATTACAACAGGTCTTGGCTCCCGAGTATCGCTTGAAAATATTTCAATTTAAAACGAACTCACGGCGATTACGATTAGACCCCATCTACAGAGGCCAGGGGAACGTAAAATGTTTGAACATCCTGCTGAATAACGAACATTACGATACCATAACATCAATGGCGGGAGTGACGGAGAATCAATATTATTGTGATTACTGTGATGTTAGCTATACCCACATCGAAGACCACCGTACCGTCTGTCCTCACCGCTGTTCGTTTTGTTTGGCCGACACCCCCTGTTCCCCGGACGGCACCCGCACGGAATGCTCTCATTGTAAGGGATTTTTTTTAGAAATGCTGCGTGTTACCAGACCCACTTGAAACCTTACAGTAGTAATACAGCGACAACCGTGTGTAGTTTAATGGGCCGTTGCGACCAGTGCCAGAAATGGATGACAAAGAAATTATTAAAGGCACACGCGTGCGGCGGAAAAACACAGTGTCGCATCTGTAAGAAACTCGTCACCACCCCACATTACTGCTTCGTTCAACAGAAACCCAAGCCCAAACGTAACAAGGATTTGAAAATGTACATATATTTCGATTTTGAATGTACACAGGAAAACGGAGTTCACACCCCTAATCTCTGTGTGGCCGAACGCGTGTGTCAACATTGCGACAGTTTAGACATCGACACGCGCTGTGATCACTGTCATGTGTTTGGATCGCAACGCCGCTTCGTATTTCAAGGCCCCGACACCTTAAAACATTTTATGGACTGGTTGTTACACTCCGAGACGGACGAGAAGGGTAATGTGAGCTTCAAGCACGACGAAACGACCGCCATTGCGCACAATTTCAAGGGATACGATGGGCAGATCATCCTGAACTATCTGGTGCATACGGCCTGTATCAAACCTGCAGTCATTCTCAACGGCAGTAAAATTTTGTGTATGGGAGTGTTCGGCTTGAGATTCATCGATTCGTACAATTTCCTCCCCTTTGCCCTCGCCAAGATGCCCTCTGCGTTTGGATTAACAGAACTGAAAAAAGGTTATTTCCCCCACTTTTTCAACACAGAACAGAACCAGAATTACGTGGGGCCTTATCCAGATGCTCACTACTACAATCCTGACGACATGTCGATCGCCAATCGTGCAGCCTTCTATACCTGGTACAATCAACAGGCCGGGAAAGTGTTCGATTTCCAGAAGGAATTCATGGCTTACTGTATCTCGGATGTGGATATTTGACGCCGTTGTTGTGCGCAATTTAAGACGACACTCTACGGACTCGTCCGCGTCGATCCGTTTCAGGAATCAATAACTTTTGCTAGCACGGCTAATTTAGCTTATCGACGAGGATTCATGGCACAGGACACCATAGCCATCATCCCCAATATGGGTTACCAACCCTCGCGCCGCTACTCGGCCAAGGCCTGTCGCTGGCTCACCTCCCTAGACCCCAACATACGTCATGCTAAGAACGGGGGCGAAATCACCATAGGACCCTATACGGTGGACGGCTACGAGGAGGAATCCCGCACCGTGTACGAATTTTACGGCTGCTACTGGCACGGGTGTCCCACCTGTTATCCGAATCTGTTGACGGAAACCCACCCCCACCGAGTCCAGCAGACGTATCAAACCCTGTACGAGCAGACCTTGAAACGAGCCGCCGCCTTAGAGCAACAAGGATATACGGTAGTGAGCATCTGGGAACACGAGTTTGATCGTCAAGTCAAAAACAGTCCGGAGTTACAAACATTCCTAGGAGACCTCGATATTCAGGACCCCGTAAATCCGCGCGATGCCTTATACGGAGGTCGTACCAATGCCACGCTCCTGTATTGCGAGGAGGGTGACATGCGATACGTCGATGTGTGTTCCCTGTATTACGTGTTGAAATACAGACCGTTTCCCATCGACCATCCTCAAGTCATCACCAGCGATTTCGCCGATGTGAGAGAGTACTTTGGACTCATTCGTTGCCGCGTCCTCCAACCCCGAGGTCTTTATCATCCCGTGCTACCCTACAAGACAGGCGGAAAATTACTCTTCCCCTTATGCCGAACCTGCGCCGAACATCGCAACTTAGGACCCGACGATCGATGCCGTCACACCGATTCATCTTACATCGACACTTTTCTGAAGATCAAACAAGAAGCTTCCGGATTTCCCGATGAATGTCAGACGCCCGAACAGAAACAAGAATACATCAGCGAGATCCGGCGCCGGGAAGGCATCTTCACGAACTTAATAGACATTGAGAAAAAACCCGTCCGTAGAACCATTGCCAAACTCTTTTTAAATTGTCTCTGGGGAAAATTTGCACAACGATTACAGCTACCACAAACACAGTATTTAACCGAGGAAGAAGAATTACAGAAAAAATTACAAGATGCCACTCTAGAAATCAAAGGAGTCGAGCTGCTGGAAAATCGAGATCACCCCGAAGCCGGCATGATGCTGATCAATTACCAGGAAAAAGAAGAATTTTTAGAAGACTGTCCTTTTGGCAATGTGGTGTTAGCGTGTTTTACCACCGCATACGCTCGTTTACATCTCTACGAGACTCTAGAGCCTTTGGGGGATCGCGTCCTCTACTTCGATACCGACAGCATCATTTACCAACACGATGAGAGTCGGTTCAACCCCACCATCATCAACAGTTTAGGCGGGTGGACCGATGAATTGAGTGGTGACCGCATCGTCAAATACATGTCGGGAGGCCCTAAAAATTACGCGTACGAGACCCAGGGCGGAAAATCAACGTGTAAAGTCAAAGGACTGACGCTCAATTGTCGAGTTTCCAGGATCGTTTCCCTCACCACCTTAGAAAAAATGTTGAAAGGGGAGGAAGAAGAAGTCCACGTGCGTTACCCCCACTTTATTCAGAGAACACGACACCACGATGTTCGTACCATCCCCTTAGTAAAGAAATACCGCGTAGTGTACGACAAACGACAGCGGGTTCACCATTACAACACTCTCCCTTACGGTTATTAAAAAAGGAAATACAGCGGCGGGAAAACTTCAGTTGCAAACATGAGTAAGTGCGGATCACTACGCCATACCATCATACCGGGTTATGCCCGATTATTCGATCGTCTAGAGTCATTTAAAACAGCACCCGATGTCTTAAAGAAATTATTACCAACCATTGCTGAAACGGGATTCTTTTACAGAGGAACGGAGGATTGTGTTTGTTGTTTTCACTGTTCGGTGTCGATGGTGGAATGGGAGAACAGGAACGATCCTTGGATAGAACACGCGTATTGGAGTCCTCATTGTGCTTACTTGGTGTGCAATAAAAGTGTAAAATGGGTACGACAAGCTTTCAACGCCAAAGCCAGACTTATCGAGAGTGGTCGTGATTGGGGGGACTTACCCAGTGACGAGGCGGGGAATTCCGTGTGTACTCAAAAATGTCATATTTGTTTAGATCGTGAACTCAGAATTGCATTTTTACCTTGTGGACATTTATGCTGCTGTGCCGTGTGTGGTGCGGGACTTACACACTGTCCTGTTTGTAGACATTCTGTGGACGAAACTGCACGCATTTTTACTTGCTGAATAAACTGTGTTTTTGAATGTGTAAATAAAGTTTTTTACTTGTTGAATAAATTCAAGTTTTTTATTTGTAAATAAATATGTATGATACTCTAGAACTTGTGTCATTGATCAACATGTATACCTACGAGACACTAGGGCCGTTTCAATTGAAACACGAATTTACTATGGTAGTAGCAGGTCCTTCCAAATCGGGTAAAACAGAATTTGTGAAGTAATTGGTGCAAAATACGCAATGGATTTCACCCCCACCTGAAAAAATAGTCTGGTGTTACTGGGAATGGCAAGTGGCTTACGAATCATTACAAGAGTCGGTAACATTCATTCACAATATTGCCTCAGACGACGAGCAATTAGTCGCCGATCTCGGCACTCGTCATTTACTGATTTTTGATGATATGATTGGGGGAAAGGCCATAGAATCCATTGTGGATTGGTTTACGCGCATAGCGCATCATCGTAATACCAGCGTCATTTACATCACGCAAAATCTCTTCGATCGAGCTGTGCAACATCGGACAATCAGTCTGAATGCCCATTATCTCGTATTGTTTAAAAATCCTAGAGATAAATCTCAGATCGGGGTGTTAAGTCGACAATTACAAATGCCTCATTTACCATCGGCCTATGATGAAGCCACCCGTATTCCTCACGGGTATTTACTGGTCGATTTAAGTCCTCAGACCCCCGAGGAATTGAGATTAAGAAGTGAACTCTTTAGCACGTTAGCCGTGTACATGCCTCCAAGAGTATAGATAATGACTCCTCGTGAGTAACCATTTCATTTCACTGTAACATATCATCATGGGTAGACTATCACCAAAGAGTAAATTAGTGAAAACGTTACGGCGTTTACAGGGGGAACGGGATCCCGTGCAACGGGTCCATTTCATCGAATTAGGGCGTAAAGCCTTATTCAATTGGTTTGCCATTGGGGCTAAAAATTTATTACAAGGGGTCTTACCCGTGAATAAACTCACGGAGCGCTTCATTCGAACACATCGTCACGACCTGAGTGTCATTGCCGATAAGCATGCCAATGAGGAAGAACGTAAAAATGCCATTTTGAAACGGGGTGGGGCCGGGTTCTTGGGAGGGACCATCATACGTCATTTGTTCAAGTGGGGAACGACGCAAAAACGTAAAAGACGTCCCCGCAGTGTGGTGAGAGTAGTGAAGCAAAAGAAAAAACGCGTGTTACCCGCTTCCCTCTTGAAACTGGCTAAGAGAAGGAAAAAGAAAGTTCCCAAGAAAGCTCCCAAGAGAGTCCCTAAACTCATCATTCACCGCAAGACCCCCGGTCCTAAAGCCAACGTCCTGCCGCCCCATCTCTTACGTTTTGCTAAATTTCCTCAGAAGAAGAAGACCCTTAAACTCATCGTGAAGATACCGTTTACGAAATATATGACAGCTCAAAACACCCTACCCCAGAGAACCAAGACTTTATCGGAACTGAAACAAGGAATAGGGGCCAAGAAAATGGAGCGAGCCATGAGTGGGCCCATAGGTAGTGCTAGAACCAGTGATACCGCCTTACCCAGCTTTAGCGAAGCATTTGGGGGAATGACCCGTTTTACGCCCTTAACCACATCGACCCCTAAGCAGAAATATAAATGCCGATATTGCCCCCTGCAATACAAATTGAAAAGTAGTCGCGATCGTCACGAGCAGACCGTGCATCACGGGCGCTTCAACCCCGCACACCCTAGCGATTAACAGTATAAAAAGGTGACAAAGTGTGCACACACCTTCATTATTTCGCCATGGCTCATACGAAGAAGTGTGAATCCCGATTAAGACCTCATTTACCTCTCTTACAAACTCTGGGCACCCCTCATTATTCACCCTAATTAAAGAGGGAGGTGTTAAAACATTGTTCCAACGACTGCATTTTAAAGATTTGCGAGATCCTGTACAATATATTAAAAGGGGTGATTCCTCTCTCCCCCACTCAGAAGCGGCAACTAGATCCTAAGAAACACATCTTGAGACGACTAGTACAACGACAACCCGTGAAAAAACGCCGTGCGTTACTCATCAGTCAGAAAGGTGGCTTAGCTTCATTTGGCTGTAGTAAAATTTGCAACAAATCATAAGTCGTAAAATGGTATTAGTCCCCGAGGCCATGCTGAATGAATTGAAAGGAAAATTACCCAAGCCTCCCGAATTTCAATCGATCGTGGGGTTACGCAGCGAATTAGATGACATCGACCATCGAGATGATTTAACCGAGGGCGAAAAAGTAGCTCTGTACGGGCATCAACTTCACCGGTATCGACAATATTTACAACAAGCTCGACAACAGAATCCTTCTAAACTACCCACACCAGCCCCTCCGGGGGAAGCACCTCCCCCGCCTGTAGGCGCAGCAGCCCCAGATACCGCTGCATTAGAAGAACAGATTATCAAAAACGTCAGTAAACCAGGTCAAAAGAAAGCGGGTTTATTACTCGATCATCTCAAGAAATCTAAGGTGTTAATTTGGAATAAAGAAGGAGAAATCAGTTATAGAGGTTATAAGGTTCCCGATTCTAATATCGTGGATTTAATCAGCGAATCCCAGAGACAAAAACCATTGAAACATCGTGAAACACCTGCGGGATTACAGCAATTTGCCCAGCCTTAAAAGAAACGAATGCCCCTAAAGGATACGTGACCAACCGCGATGCTATAAAAGCAATGGACAGGCCGGGAAAAAGCAGTACTCCTAAACCTATAGATGAAGATGAGAGCGGTTTTCAAGAAATCTCGGGTTTTGACCAGTCTTTCTATGAAACCCCTAAACGCATGATGACCCCCAAACATTCCAAGGGCTCCAAGAAAAAGACATCACGTGAAACCGGACAATGGTTAACACTAACATGAAAAAATCCACGAAACAGATCTTACAGCGACTTTATTACGATCCTAAGACAGGGTATGGTGGAGTGCAAGCTTTGTATCGTCAAGTGCGTAGATTAGGTCAGAAGATTACACTTTCTAACATTCGAGAATGGGTCAAAGAACAAGATACGTATACCTTACACAAGCCCATACGTCGCAAAGGACAAGGGACGTTATTGGCTATATACCGCCGAGATTTTTTTCATTTTTTCAACTTTCATACTATGCTTAATTATTCTTTTTATTTACACAACTAGGATGTTCTTCTAATCCCACTTGCATGAAAATGACGTAATATTTTATTATGACGTCATGAATATACGCTAAAGTTGAGCTGTTTAGCGGAATCTGTTGATTTGAAATAAATTATGAATAAACTTTAGCAAAAACAAATACTTTTGCATGCAACAACCAGATTTATATTTTGCATGTTTAATTATCCATTAATATTCTTCTTTCATTATCAATATGGTGTCGGTTGTTGGCTGCAAACAATATGAATTTTAAAAAAGAATGAATGCGAAATCGGCTATTTTCGATACGCAAAGTCAATATTTTGCATGTTATAGAACTGAAAAATAATAATACTTTTGCATGCAACAACCAGATTTATATTTTGCATGTTTGATTATCCATTAATATTCTTCTTTCATTATCAATATGGTGTCGGTTGTTGGCTGCAAACAATATGAATTTTTAAAAAAGAATGAATGCGAAATCGGCTGTTTTTGATACGCAAAGTCAATATTTTGCATGTTATAGAACTAAAGAAAAAAAAAAACTTTTGCATGCAACAACCAGATTTATATTTTGCATGTTTAATTATCCATTAATATTCTTCTTTCATTATCAATATGGTGTCGGTTGTTGGCTGCAAACAATATGAATTTAAAAAAAGAATGAATACGTAAATCGGCCGTTTTCGTTACGCAAAGTCAATATTTTGCATGTTATAGAACTGAAGCAAACTGTTCCATCATTTAACCTCATAAACTTTTACTTACTCTGCGATTTAATAAATACATGTATGTCCTGTCAAACAATTAATGCTTTACCTAGTTTGCCATAAATATCTGCACCTACTAAATGCAGATGTCTGCCTTTCGAGTCACTGAGGCGGATCAAAAATCCACCGCATGATGAATGGAAATTATTCTACTTTCGTTTTCAAAGGTCACGGGAACATGTCTTTTCAAAATAAGATTATTTAAGAATAAATTGAATTTAAAAAAAAAATATAATCAAAGACACGCATAGACCTGTAATAACTCGAATTTATTTTCTTTTTACAAAAATCGGACCAAAATTCGTTCATTTTCGGCAAAAAATACGTTACATCTCAAGAGCTAGATAGTTGGGATGTATGTTACTTTTTTCGCTTTTTAAACTATCTTTGATACAAATATATCAAATATAATGCATAAAACTTGTTGCTAATAATATTGACGTGTTTGTGCGGGTTTTTCTTTAAAGCAGTTTTCTTACATCAATTTTAACGTACATGCATGCATGTATATATATGATGCATGTTGAAATTAGATGTTACTACATTAGTAATTAGATATTGATTCCAAAGGTTCTTAAAACGGTTTAAATTAAAAATAAATTAACAGCAAATCATTATTTATATCTTCCAGCGAGATGTGGTTTCTTTAAAACGTCGAAAACCTGTGATCGATTTGAAACTTCGACCATTGTTGTGGCAGCTTTTTCTCTATATCGCATATTGATTGATTGAATATTGCTTAACGCCCCTCTTGAGAATATTTCACTCATGGAAACCTCACCACTGCCGGTGAAGGGCTGCACAATTTAGGCCTATGCTCGGCGCTTATGGCCATTGAGCAGGGAGGGATCTTTATCGTGCCACACCTGCTGTGACACGGGACCTCAGTTTTTTGCGGTCTCATCCGAAGACCACCCCATTTAGTCGCCTCTTACGACAAGCAAGGAGTACTGAGGACCTACTCAAACCTGGATCCCCACGGGGTCATATATATATATATATATATATATATATATATATATATATATATATAATAGATGCACATTTACAGGTGCACTTATATAACAAAGGTAATTGGGTAGGATGCACATGTGTATATATACATGTATAGATATAAATATTCAAACACCGTAGTATCGAAGAGGGGTTGCCCCTCCACTTTTGGGGAGGGGGGGGTGATGTCGACTATTTCCTTGCTATGGGAACAACTTGACCAGTCTAATGACACTTCAACTTTTATCAATCTTATAAAATATATAATATATGTGTTGTGGTGATTTTTATTAAAAGTTTATATTAATAGTATTGATGTATGCCCCTCCATGATTAGGAAAACTGGAGTATAACCGTAAGGTTATGTACATATGTAGACGCTTCTCTCTCTCTCTCTCTCACTCTCTCTCTCTCTCTCTCTCTCTCTCTCTCACGTCAAGGTGTTCTGGATAGGCCTGGCCCGCACATTGAAAAATGATGCATGATGTTTATTAAATTCGTTTTTAAAAAAGGTCTGTTGTAGTTACATATACTGTCTCTTGGAAACAGACACGTGGCATCATTTATTGGGGGTGGAGTCGAAAGATAAGTTGGTAGTTAACTAGGAAATGAAAAAAAACCTTTCTGCCTGATCTTCGAATTCTTAAATCGCAGGGAGGGGGGATATTCTTTGCTACATGGGTTCAATTCATAATTTTAAGCCTATTTTTTTCTCATTCAATACTACTATCAAAAATGGGGGGGGGGGGGGGGGGGTTCACTCAATATTTCCTTATTCACATATGAAAAAGTGCCTGGGAAAAGCATTTAAATATACTACATTGTCTATACATGTACTCTAACAACTTCTCAGAGTCTGTTCTAGATTTAGACTGAATGTCGGTGCATACAATGACATGCCCACTGACTGATGTAATTTTCATTTATCAAAGATGAACACTATATGGGGAGAGAGAGAGAGAGAGAGAGAGAGAGAGAGAGAGTTGGAACTACTCTTTGTTGACCATTTAGGGGAATGTAAAGATATAAACATGACGCATTTTTGTGAAGGATTTTAAATACATTTGCTATATGAAATATACCATCTGAAGTTAATGTATATATTACTTGACGTGTTTTGCTGTACCCAAGAAAATGATATCCCATTCATGCAACATAAATTTGTATCGTTTAGTACATGTACATTTACCACACTTTATTCAATATGTTTTGTAAATACCCACAGCAGGCAGATATATTTTATTCGTATCATGTACTGTAACATGTATATTGCATACACATGTAAGCAGACCTGTTATATAGTCCTTGGTGTACATAGCATAACAAGTAATTTTATCCGACTCAATCAACGTTTAAAAAAGGAAAAAGAAAATTCAAGAGCCAATTTATTGTCCATATTTCATTTGAATAGGAGGATATCGAACAGCACCTTCGAAAATATGATTGCATTCTATTCAACAACGTTTAACAAATATATTTACACGCATTATTTTCCTCACTCTAATTAACACAAGATTCTTCCGCAAAATGTCTATGACCACGATTAAGTTACATGTAAATGAATAATGTATTTTCAATAGCATGCCAGTTTTCAATAGTCTTTGATATCAATGAGTATTTTGATATAAAAAGTTAAAATTGTAACTTTTAGAAAAATATTCTAGAAGAATCAGGGGACTGTAAATCCTATAACGTCGATGACGTCGTTCCGAAAAAGCGACCGTAGGAAGACAGCGTCTGAGTTAACAATGCAATATTGTAACGTTATATTCTCAATATCAGCAACAAGTAAATGGTACATGTTATATATGAATGAAACGAGAAAATTATCACCTTTCTACCTGCAAAATGTGATCGGTTTTTGAAACGCGGCCAATTTTGGCCAATAACGTCCCTTGTCCTTTAAGAGACAACAGACCCGGGTGACCGATATAGACGAGCAATGGCAATTAGATTTAGCCGACGTGTCGAACTTGAAAAAATACAATGATGGGTATACGTTTTTATTGTGTGCCATCGACGTGTTGTCTAAATATGCGTGGGTGGTGCCTTTAAAACAGAAAACGGGCAAAGAAATGATACGAGGTCTCCGAAAGATTTTTCGAGACGGACGACGCCCCGTCCGCATTCAATCGGATCAAGGGAGAGAATTTACGAATAAAGAATTTCTTCAAGCTTTCAGAACCATTCTTTTCTTTACTACACGTAATGCCCAAACCAAAGCCAGTATCGTGGAGCGCTTTGAACGCACACTGAAAGCACGTATGTGGCGTTATTTTACACGCCATAAAACACGGCGGTACGTGGATGTCTTACCCGACCTGGTACACGGATACAATCACGCGTATCATCGTAGTATCCAGAGAGCTCCTGCTCAAGTCAACCCCACAAATGTATTAAAGGTCTGGAAAACCTTGTACGGAAAACAGACTACAAACACCTCGGCATTACAAGTGGGAGATCGGGTACGTATCAGTAAAGCCAAACGTACATTTGATAAGGGGTATTTACCGAACTGGACCACCGAATTGTTCACCATCTCCAGAAAAGTTCCGGGGCGTAACATATACCGAATTAAAGACGACCACGGAGAAAAATTAGAAGGGACGTTTTACCCTCAAGAATTACAAACAGTGATTAAAAAAGACGATGTGTACGAAGTGGAGGAGATCTTAGGGTATAAAAAGCGCCGTGTGGGGAAAAAAGTCATTTCAGAAGTCCAAGTGAAGTGGAAAGGATACCCCTCTAGTTTCAACTCATGGATTCCGCAAGCGGATCTCATTCTACCCTGACACAGCAATGGAAATTCTGAGGCGAAAAAGTTCCTCGAGCAGAAATTGTGTATTTCGCACAATTATTCCTCTGTTTAACGATCATCACTTCGGTGGTGATGCTAGCCTTACGAGATCCCAATCGCGATTTTTGGATGGTCACCTTGAGTTCTCTCGTGGAATACATCATGCCTAGCCCTCAGATGAATTTAACCGGTATAAAAGAGGAACGAGCTGCTCCCAACTCATCAGTTCAACATGGGTAAAACACAGTACGCCTGGAAGCAGACGGGGAAGAAAAGTGCATGGTTTTCGGATAAGATGTGTTTGATGCATTGTAACCAAAATAAAGTGTCTCAGGAACCCGTGTACTTGTACAAACGTATACTGGTAATTCATGGATCGCTACCCTTTATCCTGAAGACCCAGTATCAAGATTTCTGCTGGAAAGTGAAAGCTTACAATACATTTCGACAACACGAATCGGAATGGACTTTAATTAAAAGCCCTTGGTTTGACAACGTGAAGGAGTGTCTCCGAGATTTTAAAGACATGAAGGGGTATGATGTGGTCGATTGCTGGGGGACTCAACACTATCTGCTGATGCGACGCCGCTTAGTCGAGAGACGAACACTGGAGATGGAAGAATCCTTTCTACTATCATTAAGTCGCGGTGGTGGCCGCGATCAAGAAGAATGACTTTGTAATTTTTTGAAATGTTTAATAAAAATATGTAAAAATGTTTTCTTTGGTCTTACAAATATAAATACAGGAGGTAGTGAGTCATGGTCATCACTTGAGTCATCATGGCTGGACGAGAAGAGTTTTACTTAACGCTCCCTAGTGATGGTTCTATGGAATCCTTTCCGAACAATACGGCCGTTCAATTTAAAATCTTATTACCCCAATCCATGGATTTGACGGACGGGGAATGGGAAGTGGGCTTAACCGAAATGATGTTCCCCAATGCTTTGAAAAACATCCTAACGGAAGAGGCTTATTTCGATATCCTCCTCCCCGAAGAGTACCTTAAGCACGTTAAAAACCCCGATATTTACAAATGGGTACGATTTCGGATGGAAAAAGTCAAGCTGCTTCCCTTGAGTCAGTGCCCCGTACTAGTCGAATGGAGCGACACTCTCTGGTTTCATCTCATCGATATCAGTGAGAAGATGGGTATCGTCTGAATTCACTTTAGACCCGGAGCTTACATTCATTCCGCGGCGTTAATCGACGAAATCAACGAAGGTCTGGTCAGAAGTATGAAAAAGATATGGAAAACGATGGGTAACCCCAAAGAAGAGAGTTTCATGAAATTAGTTTATTTCGAAAAATACGAGCGCGTCATGTATCAGTTTAAAGGGAAAATGCTCAGAAAAGCCCCCTTGTGCGTTCGTTTCCCCCTATCCTTAGCTTACAAGCTCGGTATGGATAGACAGAAACTCATCCTGCCAAACGAACCGGACACCAAATGGATCAACGTGACTTACTTGGGGAACAATACCATGGATGTCTATGAAAATCTGAAATCCATGTACGTGTATTGCGATGTCGTGAACCCTCAAGTGATGGGGTCCAACCAATTGAAATTATTAAGGGTGGTTCCTAGTACGTTTCACCTGGTGGACGGCCAACATGCCAAATGGGAACCCACCAGGGCCGAATATCTGAAACTGAGTAAAAAACATTTCGATACCATCGACATTCACATCATGACCTCTCTGGGGACCCCCATGCCCTTTTTAAATGGTAGAACACTGGTGAAACTTCATTTCCGAAAAGTGTATTGAAGAGAAAAGTCGTGTAACGATGAAGTATCATCGCGGAGTCAGGCGTCAGAAAGGACACGGAATATTTTCCATTCTCCTTCCTATGATTGCTAGTGCCGTAATCGGCGCCGTTCAAGGAGGCAAAGGCATGAAAAGAAAAAAGAGGGGTCGCAAAAAGTATAAAAAGCGGGTTAGACCCTGAAGGGGGTCAGTCTCTACAAAGATGCAGTATCATCGAGGTTTATTACACCAGCGGGGTCACGGGTGGGGTAGTCTCTTAAAAATAGTGGATAAAGTAGCGGCTCCCGTGATCGGTCAGGTCGTAGGAGGGTTACTAGGAGGCAACCCCGCACCACAAACAGGAGAAGGTTTTTTCACCAATTTGCTCAAATCGGGGGCTAATAGTGCTTTAACAGCAGTCGCTAAAACGGGGTTAGATGTCTTAGAAAATAAACGCTCTCTCAAAGACGCCATCAAGACACACGGAGTACAAGGCATCAAAAATATGGCCGGTATGGCCATGCCTAAAATTCAACAAAAATTAAGAGCCCGTCAAGGGACAGTGTTTTAGCGGGTATGGTGAAACGAGGAGCACGACAATCCATGAAAGCCGGGTACCGGACAGGGTTAGATGTCTTAGAAAATAAACGATCTCTCAAACAAGCGCTCAGAACTCACGGAGGTCAAGCGTTAGCAAGCACTATGGGTAGAAAGAAAAGAAAAAGAAAACAGAAAGGCCGAGAACTTTTAAACGAAATACTTAAAACAACAGCCAGTCAAAAAAGAAGAAAAAGAAAAAGACAGAGAGGCAAGGGATTTTTCACCGATTTACTCAAAACGGGGGCCAATCAAGCTTTGACAGCCGCTGCTAAGACGGAATTAGATGTCTTAGAAAATAAGAGATATCTCAAAGACGCCCTCAAGACTCACGGTATACGGGCCGCTAAGAATACGGCGGGTATGGCCAAACAACGTTTCTCCCCCATCTTAGCGCGCGGAGGATCTCGTAAGAGGAAGAGAGCGCCAGCAGTGAACCCCCGGGGAAAGTCCCGAGGTAAGAAGAAGAAACGATCTCCCGACATTTTTGGCTGAACCTATAAAAAGAGGGTGTAGGACGTGTGAGCACCCATTTGATTCCCCATCGAAGATCGGTAACACATCAAAAAATGTTGCACAGAGAATCTTGCGCTTGCGGGACGGATAGTCTGGAACTGTTTAAAGTTCCCCCGACGAACGTCACTATAGAAGACTCTAAATGGATGGAATATTATCCGATTTCCAGTACTCTGAATTCAGATACAGCTCCCATCGAATTCGAAATCAAAGGACAGGGAGATGAATATCTGGATTTATCTCAATCGTATCTCCAGGTGATCTGTAAATTTACCAAAGGAGATGGCACAGCTCTCACGGGAGGCAATTCTACTTCCACTCCCGTCAATAACATCTTACATTCCTTATTCAGCGAAATCGATGTGAGTCTCAATGGAAAAGTCATCACTCCGGGAACGGATACTTATCCGTACAAAGTCTACTTGGAGAAATTACTGTCTTATAGTCACAGGACTCTGAAAACCCAGATGAAGGCCTGTACCTTGTGGGGAAAAGATACGGCCGGGCACATGGACGAAGTCGGGTTAGCCGCTCTGACTCAACCTGACAAGCAATTCCCCGTAGCCAGTGATACACTCACCATCAATGCCGTCATCCCTACCCCTATCTATCCCGATAATTCCAAGAACGTGGGGTTGATAAAACGTCACGAGAAGATAGATAACAGTAAAGTCATCGTGTTGATGGATCGTTTACATCTGGATTTATTTCAGCAAGAGAAATGTCTGCCGAACGGAGTAGACGTCCGTCTGAGATTCAACCGCGCCAGGTCTCAATTCTGCATGATGACCGCTGCGGGGAGTAGTGGCAAAGTGGCCATTCAAAGTATGATCTTGTGGGTGAGAAAAGTCAAACCGATTCCTAACATCGTCAATCTGATCAATCAACAGCTGAGTACTCAAACGGCTAAATATCCGTTGAGAAGAGTGGAAGTGAAAACGTTCACCATTCCCACCGGCACCCAATCGAAAATCACCGATCACGTGTTTCAAGGACAGATGCCCAAACTGATTCTCTTGGGCTTCGTCGAAAATGCCGCCTTTAACGGCGATGATACTAAAAACCCGTTTCATTTAAAAAATCAGCAAGTCAAGAAATTAGAAGTCAGTATCAATGGAGAAATGATAGAAACCCGACCCCTGGAACCGAATTTCAACGACAATCAGTATCTGAGATCGTATCTGACCCTGTGCAAAGGCCTGGGAAAATTAGGACAGGATTGGGCCCCGGACATCAGTCTGGAAGAGTATAAAAAGGGATACACTCTATGGTGTGTGGATTTCACCAAAGATCAAGAAGCTCAGACCGATAAATTTCATCTCATACAGACGGGAAACCTGAGAGTGGAAGTACAATTCACGACCAACGTAGCGGAGACCTTGAACTGCGTGGTGTATGCCGTCTTTGACAATTTGCTAGAAGTCAACAAACAGCGAGAAGTCAGCATCGATTACTGATGGACACGTATCAATTGAGAGACGTCTTATCTCGAGATTTAGGGTCTTCGTTTGGAGGTGTGTATCCTAGAGACGTATTACCGGAGGTCTTACCGCATCAAAAAGCGATCGTGGTCAATACGGACCCCCAGCATCGCCCCGGAGCCCATTGGGTTTGTTTGTATTTGAGCAGCCCCGTCATAGAATATTTTGATTCTTACGGATTACCCCCGGCCCATAAAGAAATCACAGAGTTTATTCGACGGCACGGAGACACATGTATTCATAACACGAATTGCTATCAAGCTTTGAACACGGATATCTGTGGGCAATATTGTGTGTATTATTTACATCAACGCCATCGTAATAGAAAAACGGTTCAAGATTGGTTACTTCCTTGGAAAGGCACAGTGTTACAACGAGATCGTTATGTAGCACATTGGTTTAAAGAGAGGTTTGATAAACCTAGAACGCATAAAGGACAAACTTGTCAATGTCATGCTATGAATGTATCATTGTAAATATGTTCTACTTAATAAAAATGGAGAAAATAAAATCTGTGTTGTGTGTAGCTATATAAGACAGGTTTCCCCTAATAACAAAATCAGTCTGGCAAAAGATGGAATACGTACCAGTTTATCGTAGAGTTAAAGGAGTGAGAGAAACTCCTCAAAGTAGAGCATGGACTTTTATCTTAGACAATGCAGGACCGGAGGATATCGCTAAAATCATTCAGAGTGAATTCCAGTATTTAATCATGACCCGAGATCAACAAACGTTAAGAGGGTTGATTCAAATAAAACACTGGAGAACGAAGCGTAACATGATGTATTTCGTTCATCCTCTGCGTTGCTGGAAAGCATGTGAGAATAGTCTCGCATCCGAAAGACTACGTTACACGACGGGGGATTATGAAGAACACGGAAAGTTATTAACCATCAAAACTATGTAACTTTATCGAGCATCAAAAAGTGTTTCTTAATAAAAAAAAATAAAAATAAAAGTGCAACTGGTGTTAGTTTCTTGTACGTTTCTCAAGCATTGTGATAAACAGCATCTTTTCAAAAGATGTGGGTGGCCCTTAAAAGGGCCGGGGGGACTATGAAAGTCCCCCACACTGTCTAGGGATTGTCTACCCCCTTACTGGCTGTCGGCCTTGTTTCTCCGGTGGCGGCGGCGGTACCTCTTCTTCAGGGGCTGCTTAGGGGCGTCAGGCACCCCCTCATAAAAAAGTGCCACTCGCACTCCCCATCTGCTCTGAACACAATTCTGCCCGGGGGCCGCTCCACCAGGCGTAGCTCCGCCTCCCAATCTTCCCGAAGGTGTTCTGGCACCACGTTGTGGTTAGTAATGGGGGGCAGCATGGAGGTCCTCAGCCCAGGCATGGGGCGCAGCAGAATTCTCGCTAGCCGGGAATAGCTCATCTTCTTCTTCTACAATTCTTCTACAATTCTTCTTAAGACTTGCTGGATTACCAGTGAAGCGAACTGGCGAGAGCGCCGGTATATAACGAGAGAGCGCGGACCTCCTCGAAAACATCCCGCGCTTCGGCGACGAAGCCAAGATGGCGGCCGTCAAAATGGCGGATGTGTGCTTTCGAGAAGAGAGTTTTTTCTCATTTTCTTTTTCTACACATTCAATTTCTCTGAATTGAGGATTTTATTTGATCGATTCCGAGATGCGGAATTCGTTAAACTTAATTTTATTGTGTTAGGTCACATAGTTTTCAAAGAAACAGAGGTCAAAGAGCTCGTGTCGAGGCTCGATGTTTCTTCTCGACCTCTTTAATGATTCATTTCTCACGTCTGTGAGGCAGTAGAAACCCCAATGATAGTTAGATCGATAGAGAAAAACTCATGTTATCATATTCTAATGCCACTTTCGATAGGCCCCCGAACCTTTGACAAAGAAACTCTCGTGATTGACACTCAACAAACACACCTCGTAAGTGTGATTTATAAAAACGAAAGCTGTAGCATCGGCACTCAACAAAAACACATCATGAGCGTGACTTATGTGGAAGAAGATATTTTTTCTATGTCGGTGGATGCTATTGTGCAACAATATAATTTATTGACAAATGGAAATATTGCTCGCTGGAATAATTTGGCCCTAGCGCAAAGACTGGCAATTCCTAAAACAACCCTCGATCGGGGCGTTCCTGGAAGTTTATACATTTTGCCGCGTTCTACACAACCTGATGTCATTTGTTTCTTGGGACAATGGGATTATGGTAAAGGATGTATTTCACGGTATCGAGACCCCCGTGAACAACGAGAACTATGGTTTCAACAGTGCTTGTGACATTTGGGTAGATTGTCGTACAAGACTTTAGCTTTTCCTTCTAAGATTGTCTGTGGTTTAGTGGGAAATTCCACTCGTTACAGACAATTTATTCAAGACTTTGCTTATAGGTATGATAAACAAGTGTATATTGTCATTAAAACATAATCATATGTTTGGTAGTAAATAAAGTGCTACTGGTGTTAATTTGTGTACGTTTCTCAATCATTGTGATAAACACCATCTTTTCAAAAGATGTGGGTGGCCCTTAAAAGGGCCGTGGGGTTTTTATTCTGTAGCTGTGCCTTTCTACACGCCAATGAATCTGCAGAGGGGGCACCGCCTATATCTTCCTCCCTCCAGCTGGACCACACACTCGCAGCACACCGCCTGCTGTTTGCAGTGGCTACACTCTGACTGTGAGTGTTTGGCGTCTTGCAGACAGATGGGGCAGGTGAACCAGATCAATGGTACTCGATCTGCCCACCCCGGGACGACGGTCTCGTGTTCTGTCGGCGGTCCTGCTGATGCCGGTGTTGTATGGAGTGGCAGCACACGAACGGCACCGCGAGGTCGTGCCCGGGGTCTCACAGGGGTTGACGGGGGTTTGGGTGTTTGGGGCACCACTTTTTCCAGGCTCGCTCTCGGACTAGTGGGTGGCTGCGGTGACATCGATGAGGGCGAGTATCCCTTCAGTATCGATGGCGAGGGCTGTTCCGAGGGTCCGGGTTGCGATGGGCTGTCTGTTGACTGGGGGCGACGTCTGGGGGTGGTGGACATGCGTGCTGTCCTACGGCGGGTGCGACCCCGTCCAGGGCGCTCGTAACGCCGCCGCACTTGGTTGACGAGCTCCATAGCCCCCGCCCTATCAAGAGGGCTAAACTGGCCCAATTCCCGGGTGCTCATGACTACCCAGTCCCCACCATTGTTCCGCTCGGTAACGAGCTGCAGCCGGTATCTAATCCCCGGTAAGGTGGCAAAGACCATCCTCGTTGTCGACATTGTTGTTCTTTTTCGTCTGCTTCTTGTTCTCAAAAAAATCTTCTCAAAATCTTCTAATCTTGCTGGATTACCAGTGAAGCGAACTGGGGAAAACGTCGTTATATAACGAGAGAGAGCGGACCTCCTCGAAAACATCCCTCGCTTCGGAGACGAAGGCAAGATGGTGGTCGTCAAAATGGCTAATTTGTGCTTTCGTGAAGAGAGTTTTTTCGCATTTTCTTTTTCTACACACTCAATTTCTTTGAATTGAGAATTTTATCCGATATATTCTGAGACGTTGAATTCGTTAAGCTTAGTTTTATTTTGCTACGGGGCATACTCTTCAATGAAACAGAGATCAAAGAGCACCAGTGGAGGTGAAAGCCACTAACACAGACACTTAAAGTCTTTATTTCTCGGACATGTACAACTATAAAAATGACCAATAACCTGTAATATAGTAGAAAACATCTTATTCTAACTGATTGTCAATCCACTTTTAGGATTTTTCTCCCGAGTAATAAAATAAACCCTTCCTCTGAGAGACTCGACAAACACAATCTATGTATTTTAAACATTTTTATTCACGCCACATACACCAATGTTTTATTCATGTCACTTACAAAGAAATAAAAAGTTTTTCTAAGATAGGTTTTAAAATGTTCTCCACACTCTGGATTCTTCTTTGGAATCGATATCGATCGGCGGCTACAGTCATCCAGATACTTTTTCGATCTTCTTCGGGTAACAGATACACTTCATTTTTGGCCAGATTAAAGGTTACGCATTTTCTCGTATTTTGATGTACATGTCGTGAAGATACTGCGCTCGGGGGGGTCTCGATCCCGGGTGTTTGGTCTGACATCGTTCTCTTTAATTCCTCGGCTATTAAATGAATCAAGACCAAGGCCGAGGTCCCGATACGGTTTTCGATTAGATGGTTGCATATCCATGAATATTAGTCTAAAGTGATTGGAAATATTTCCGAACGAAGATAGGCTTTCACAAATTGAAATCCTGGTAAGTTTTCTACCTCCTCAATACACTGTCCGACAAATGTTTTTTCTGTGTTGTCCCTCTCAGCCATGATTTCATAAATTAAATGATTTAAGTTCTTTACACTTTATGTACACTTCTCGAAGCCAGTCGCTTGTGATACTTTCAATCTCGATGGGTTTTTCTGGCATGCGTTTCTTGAATTCTCCCCCACGATATGAATTAACATCAATCCTGCATCGTTATAGACGTGCTTGTACCCATGGTTCCGTAGATCTGTATACTCGTCTAGGGTTATTGGAAACACTCCCGATATCAGATAATTTTTAACATCTTGAAACACCCCCATCGTCTTGCATTTTCTCTATGCATTTTAATGCATGCTTATGCGCTTTTTCTGCGATGTTGTCACTGCCAGCCATGATTTGTTAATGAAGAAAACTAGTTAAAACGCATCATTTCCATGAACCCCTCTTGTAAACTTTCTTGTAGAATGATCGCAATGTCGCGGGTTTGATCGGGGATGATTTTCTTGAGCTCCTCGGCATACAGATAAAACATGATTAGTCGCCCTGGATTTGTGTCTTTGGCTAACGATCAAGCAATCCGTCGAAAGCTATCAAGATTCTCCACCTCGGGTATCGCTGATTGCGCATCAGCTCTAGCAGATTTATACCATGATGAATTTTCAACAATCTTGACAAAATTTAAGATATAAGCATGACCGTCTAACCGCGTGTTAGAAGTTCCACCCATGGTGAATACAAATAAAATAAGACAGAAAAAACAGAGCTTTTTATTTCAATTTTTTCAGAGGTTTTTATTTTTTCAGTGGTATTAAAAATCTTGTTTATTTGATAGTGTACTAAGGTCATCAGCATTTTGTCTCATGATGCAATATTTTTCTAGCAGGCGTTTTCAGAAAATCAGTTTCTCTCTTTGTCTCTCACGCCAAAAACGCCAGGTGTTGCAGAACGTCGTCACGCGCTAGACGAAGCGCGCGAAAGTTGTTTTCAGAACATCAGGTTCTCTCACGCTAAAAACGCCAGGTGTTGCAGAACGTCGTCACGCGCTAGACGAAGCGCGCGAAAATTGTTTTCAGAAAATCAGGTTCTCTCACGCTAAAAACGCCAGGTGTTGCAGAACGTCGTCACGCGCTAGACGAAGCGCGCGAAAGTTGTTTTCAGAAAATCAGTTTCTCTCACGCTAAAAACGCAAGGTGCTGCAGAACGTCGTCACGCGCTAGACGAAGCGCGCGAAAGTTGTTTTCAGAAAATCAGGTTCTCTCACGCTAAAAACGTCAGGCGTTCGTCACGTGATCAATAAATTATGTTCAAATGTTGTTTAGTACATTAACATGGAAGGTCTATCCTTACCAGAGATTAATATGGAAGAATACGATGAAAATATTTGGGAAAATTTAGTGGAAAGAAGACGTCACATGCGTAACAAACGTAGATCTCGAAATTGGTGTTTCGAATATGTTTTAGATCGCTTATCAGAAGAAAATATTGCTTCAGATTTAGAGAAATCGTACCGGCAAATTAGTAATATACAATTTATGACTTTCCAGTTCTACACGCTGCTTGATGGAACTCGCAAAGTATCGGGTTTTATTCGGCTGAAAAAACCGCGTATCCGACGAAGTGTATGGTGTATGTTTTGGGCTGGATACCATCAAATGTGGGAAAGCGTCAAGGAAGTGAAATTTCCGCGGATCAGAGCTCGGAAATTAGAAGATGCCATCACCTGTGTAAACAACTATTTCAACTTTTACGATGTCGATGAACCGTACGTATTTGGTGTGAAGGATTATTAAATTACAACGCCTGATGTTCTGCGCATGTCATTGAACTTGTTATAAAAGCGGAGCCTACACTGTAGTTGTCACACCTCATTCTATCTTCTGATATTCGCTAGATAACATGGCACAGAAACAAGTCGACGTGAAGAAAGCTAAGAAGCCCGTGGATCAGACGCAGCAAGAATACATTGACATACAGCTGGAAATGGCACAGACCACGGACTTTCTCCCTAGTCAGAATCCTACAGATGAAGGCCTGGGGTTTTTCTTCCCCGATTCACAGGATGCTATGGGACTGGAGTTGGGATTATACGATAATCCTCCCATTAGTAATGAAGAGTCCCCCATGACCAGGGCTGATTTTGCGATCATTACGACCACCCTGGACGGAATCGTCAACCGCATCAACGTGCTGGCCGATGAAATCGCCAATCACACCGCAGTGCTGATGAAAAAACTGGAGGAAGTATTGGCCGCTAAACCCCGTAAGGACCCTACCAACAACGCCTGCTTCACCTGTGGGGAAACGGGGCATTGGGCGCCAGATTGTCCACAGAAAACCACCAAGAAAACTAAAGAGCACGACCCGTGCTTCAAGTGTGGGCAAGTGGGCTATTGGATTGCGGACTGTCCGAAACAGCAGGACGTTCCCAACGCAAACCCCCCACCCACAGAAGAACCACCCAAAAAGAAGAGGAAAACCGCCGCCAAGAAATCCAAGTCCGCGTAAAAGACTGTAAATTTGTGTGGACTTTATAAATTGTGTTTAATTGTGTGTAAATTGTTGATTTGAAAAATGTGTAAACTTTTAATTGTTCATTGAATAAAGGTGTAAACTTTCAACCATTGTTCTTTAATTCTTTTTATTTGAAAATTTAACATAAAGGAATATACCAGGAATACAAAACGTTCACACGCTATCCCCCACATCTCGCCTGCTACACAGCGCTACCTCTCCTCACCTGCCCAGCTTGACCGCGCCAACCCCGCTTGACCGAGCCAGGTGGCCCCGGCCACCTGGCCAGCTGCTTGATCCGTCTATAAAACCCCGCACTCCAAACTACACTCAAAACTGCACTCCGCTGAACCACCTATCGGCCCGCACTCAAAACTGCACTCAGTTGACCCGTCTATCTAGGCGCCTTATACTACTCCCAATGATTATGTACGGCTAAATATTCGACGCCCGTCTTTGGATTCCGAGATTTAGGTGGAATTCACACAATCCAAAAATCTCAACGAGGATAAAAATTTGAATAAGATAGAAGCCGTACAGCAATCTAAAAAAGAGTTCCTGATGACAGACGGAGCCACAAAGTTGGATTTTTTTCATGTGAAATATCCGCAAGGTAGCGGGGGAAATTCTACAAAACATCTACAAGTCGATAAAAAAAAATTAAGACCTGTTTTAATCAATTGGCTTGGTCGCAGGGGAATGCATTGGGACCAACTGGATAGTGTGGTGTCTGACCATTTACTTCATCTACCCCCACCAAAATTTTTGCTAATACATCTTGGCTCTAACGACCTTACTACACCTGCATTGACAGGCATTGAGCTTGTCCACAGAATCCAGTGTAGCTTGTACCGCTACAATGTACTTCTTCCCAACACCACCTTAATTTTTTCATCAATGTTACCCAGATTATATTGGCACGGTGCCTCACTTACTGCAGGCGGCAAAATCAATAGCAAACGCCTCAAAGTCAATAAGGCTATCAAAACGTTTATTATCCAAGAAGTCACTGGCTGTTATATTAACCATGATACAACTATCAGGGTTTCAGAAACTCCCCTGTTCAGGCATGATGGTACTCATTTGTCCAAAACAGGTCTAGACATCTATCTAAACAACTTGCAATCTGGGATTCAGTTGTTTTGAAATAACACGTCTAACATCTACCCTTCAGAGTAGCTCAAATTAAGTGTTCAATTCCTATTTTTGTGGGGGGGGGGACATAGTGCCTATGTCCTGTGGCGGGGACTGGGGGATACCGTAGTGTAGGCTGGGATCAAGTGGCCCCATAACCTGGTGGTCTTCCTACCCTGCATACAAAGCAGGGGGCGTGGCTCAATGTGTAGTTGTGCAAATATGGTAGCAATCGTGGGTCATGGCCTGCCAGGGCTGGTCCCACCTCGACCTCGTTCAAGCGGGCGGAGGCCACAGTCTGGTAAATGTAAAACCAGGTGGCGCTGGAGACAGGGAGAAGGGCGGTCCCACCTACACTGGTCCAGAACGCGGTAATCGTTCGGATCAGGCATTTGTGCTTACACTCGGCCTCCTTTGTGCCCATACTGTCTTGGTACAATTGCATGTATCCCCCTGTCCCCCACAAAAATTGCGGCCTTTTCATCCACTTACAAACCTTGTTCCATTCCATATGTTGTATCGTGTAAATTGTGCTGTTGTACCCTTTGAAGCATCAATAAAGTCATGTTCATATTCACGGGTGTTATCATTTCAAGGCAATGCTGATGCATTAAACAGGCTGGGATCGGACAACATTTGGTTCAAATATCGAGCAAGCGGGTATGTGCTGCGGAATGCCTAGCTCACTGGATCTAATAATTAATGTAACGGGGACCGTTACATGTAAAACTTATACGGTACCAATTTTGATGCACCAGATGCGCATTTCGACAAATAATGTCTCTTCAGTGATGCTCAACCGAAATGTTTGAAATCCGAAATAACTATGAAGTTTTAGAGCTAAATATAGCCAAAAACAGCGTGCCAAAAAAGTGGAGCCAAATTCGTCCAAGGATAAGAGCTATGCATGAGGGAGATAATCCTTAATTTTGAAATGAATTTCTAAATTTTATAACAGCAATTAAATATACATCCGTATTTTATGTTCCCCAAACGTTCCCCCATTTACAAAATGGTGTCATTTGTTTCAGTACAACAAGTTTCCACCATATCTATATGTGAAGTGTCTGAATATATAACTATTTTATAACTTTCAGTCCTTTTCATGCTAAAACAAATCAGTTAGAGACATGAAAATTTCGTGCACGTACACACACGTGCTGGTGAGTAATTTGTCCATGTTGATACATTACAATTCAGAATATATGACTAGAAGAGAAGTTTCATAACAGTTTAACGAAAAACGAGAAATTAACTGCAATTCAAAACTACGAAGACAAAAATCAATGCACGTGCATACACGCGCACGTGAGTATGACACAGCAATTTTGTTGATGCTATTTAATAGACATTTGAACGATATGCTTACTATATGAATTTGATATCGATTGCTTCATTTATAAGAAAGTTATGGGGATTTCAAAATCGTCCAATTAGAATTAAGTACACGTGCATGCACTTGCAGGGAAGTGATTTTGACACCATCAATAAATGGAGAGGCCCAAAACATATCTGCAACCTAAATTTCAAACCTATTCAATGCAATCTAAAAATGTTAGAGACCAATACTTAAATATAGACATGAAAAATTACAATGCACGCGCATTCACGCGCACGCGATTTTGATAATGGAATATTTGTTGACACCATTTAATAGACATTCTTATCATAGATCTACAGGGTAGATTTGAATTCATTTGAGTTTTTAATTCAATAGTTATGGCCATTTTAGTACCCGAAAAATGAGAGAAAATATATGCACGTGCATGCATGCGCAATTGAGTATGACTCAGCATCAATGTTAATGTCATTCAATAGACATTTGATAGATATACTTACAGTATAAATTTCATATTGTTTCCATCATTTATAGAAAGTTATGGCGATTTGAAAATCCTCCTAGCAGAATGTAGAACACGTGCATGCACGTGCCAGATATTAATTATGACTGTACAGGATTGTTAAGAATCTCAAGATACATATAAAACCTAAGTTTCAAAAGATTTTGACAAAAAACAAAAAAGTTATGGTCATTGAAAGAATTGAACCTTCAAAAGACAATGCACGTGCATGCGCATTTGCAAATTTTATAACATCAATCAGTAGATATTTGTCATGTCTACCTATCCTGTAAATATCATCAGATTTCCTTAATTGACATGAAAGTTATAGCCGAATTTGCATTATCGAATCAAATTGAAGCACACGTGCATGCGCGTGCAAAATTGAAATTTCGAACATGCCAATCAGTTAAGAGTGTCAAGTTATACCTACGATATAAATATCAAACGATTTCATTGAAAACCCAAGAAAATAGACTGATTCCAAAATTTGTGAACAAAAAATCCAATGCACGTGCATTCACATGCATGCATTTTCATGCAAAATGACATTCGTTCTGCACATCATCGTGAGACCTTGAGTAGTTTCTGAGAACACTCGTGGACAAAAAAGTCACAAGAAGAAAGAAGGAATAATAATAATAACTAGAAACTCATTACTAGTAATGAGTAGGTCTTCCGTTATACTATTTCCTGTCGAGATTGGAAGTTCAAAAGCCACTCAGTACAATCGAATGTTCATTTTCTTCACACATTATCCGTTGATATTAAGGTCATCAGTGTGGGAAATAAACTGCAGTTCAGATTGCCTTAGTCAAATTCGGTTCCAGTTTTGTGAAATGCATTGGAACATAATCGGACATGATTAACGACTGAAAAGAAAATATCCAGCCATCTATGAGAAATCGTGTCGACAAAAAAAAAAAAAAAAAAAAAAAAAAAAAAAAAAAAAGAGAGGAAACTCTATTTAAAAAGTGAAAAGTCTTATTTTCCGGATTACTTTCCTGTTGTCTTTATTCACTTCCGGTCATAACCGAAGAGTTCCAATCGAATAAATATTTCATTCTACACCTTAATAATTTTCAACTAATCATACTTTTAACTTTCGTCAAAAATACCCATGTTTGAGACAACTTCCGGTTTTTCGGTCGCCACTTCCTGTGGACATATTTTACATAAACAAGACCTAATCATCATCCATAATAGCCCCAATATCTGTCAAAACAAAACAAAACTTCAAAAAAATTTATTTTTTATATCGCTTCCTATCATGACCGGAATTGACGGCTATGTACGATTCTCACATGATGCAAACACACTGATGACTGACTATCAGTCTTGAAAACTTGGGACTTCAGTCGTTCACATTTACAGAATATTAGCTTGAACAAATTCTCATTTTGAAGACTGACTGCAAATCTCGCGACCGGAAGTAGATTTGACCAAAATATTTTACGCTACTCTAGACATTTGCAATGTCAATAACATACAAGAAAATCATTTGTAATACTCCATATACAAGCGAGATTTAAGGCAAAGTCAAAAACTCAATTTTTCCAGTTTTCTTTTAAAACCGGAAGTTGCAGTTTTTGCTTCCGGTAGGATCAACATATTTCAAAAGAACAAGAATGAAACAATAAGCTAATGTTTGTTCTGCGTCAAAAGAAAAAAATCTGAAATTTTCGATTTCTTTGATCACTTTCGGTGAGGTCTGGAAGTGACGGCTGACGGAGTTAACTATATTCGACAAACCTACTTGTCATGATCTATCATTCCTGAAAATTTGGTGCCTTAATCTTTAACTGTTACTGGGTAATTTTGTAAACAAAATCTCATTTTGAGGACAGGAAATCGCACGACCGGAAGTATGTTTTACAAAGATATCTGACTTTACTTTAGATATTGTCGGTGTCAGTAATATATTTGAAAATTATTTAAAATACTTTATTCATAAGCGAAATTTATGGGAAATAAAAACGTCCAATTTATTTCGATTTTCTCTTATAACAGGAAGTTGTCGTTTTTGCTTCCTTTGGGACTTACATATTTTGAAACTGCAAAAGAGATGCAATAAAGTGATGCAAGTATTTATAAAAAAAAAAGAAAAGTTGAAATTTTCGATTTTTTTATCACTTCCGGTGACGACAGGAAGTGATGGCGGACGTGCTTAACCCAAACTGGCTCCTTTAGGTCTATCACTCCTGTAAGTTTGGTATCTTAATCTTTTACTGTTTCTGAGATCTCGCGCGGACAAAATATTTTTGAAAAAAAACCGGGAAATCGGACATATCTGACGAACGGAAGGGAATTTCGAAAAAATGAAAATGTGTCTGGAGGTATTTTTATTCTCTATCATCCCTGAAAATTTCAAGAAAATCCATCCAGCCATCTCTGAGAAATCGTCAGTGAAAAAAAAAATAATAACTAGTAATTCTAATTGTTCGCGAACAATTAGAGGTCTTTCCACCTTTTCTGGATTTGTTTCTTGACCTTTGATCTTGATCCATTCTTCAGTAGGTCAAATGAGGCCCAAAAAAATTGATTTGGCTAGAAAAGAAATTCAAATTTGCCGCCTAAATTTGAGTGTTGAAGTGTGTTCAATGCTTGGTTTCGCATTAAGTACCCGTCAAATTTTGGGGGGGAAAGGGGTGTGGGTGTTGGATAGCCAGCACATATGCACATATCAGGTAAAAGTGTAATAGGACTTGTGCAGGTGTTTGGGGTGACTTTGGACCTGTTAGATATGATATTTGGAGGTGCAAAGAAACCGGATGTGCCATTTTCCTAGATTGCTCATGCATGCTGGGAGTCTATTAGCCTCATGTTGATGTTGAGAAGATGGCAGGAGTCTGTGCACTGGATTTTACCGTGTGTGTTGTGGATTGTGGAATTGAATATACAGTTTGTAATTGCTCATCCTATGTGTTCTAATTCACGGAGACAATGTCTTTCAGTCATTTCACCCAAGGAGGCATGCATACGGATTTAGGCTTTGAAAACAAACAGCCAAAATGGCGGCCGGTGAATTAGAAAGTGTCTGAGTGCATGTAGGATCAATCTGAACGGAGAATAGGAGTACTGCATCCCATCTGATCCTGCAGGTAAGTGTTTATTTGTTTACAATGACAGTGGGGATGGAATGTCAATGAGTTCAACTGTGGAGTAAAGTTGCATCATCATTTATCATTAAAAAAAAACAACAACAACTGAACTTGGTCTTTATTTTGATGCACTAGCTGGCAGACATATTGATGTCTTTTCTTGAATGCAAATGCAATTAATGTTTGATTTACAAGGAAGTCAAGAAATGAAAGAAATTGCTGTAGGTCAGATGTGTAGGTGTAGGTCAGATTAGCTAGAATCCTGTTGTTGGGCATGAGACCGGTCAAAATAGTGTATTTAAACAGCTGATCACAGACAGATCACTTGAAGGGTGGGGATTTCTTCCTTGGGGACGACAGGCGCGATGGGTGGGTTTGCCTTACTCGTGGAGACTGGCCCCTGGATGCGTGACCTTGACCTTTGACATTGACCCACTTTCAAGGTCAAACTTCTCAAAACCCATGGGAGAGAAAGTGTGACCTTGACCTCATTTTGAAGGCCAGCGAGGTCACAGGGCTTAGTTTAAGTGGTCTCGCGTCTCTATCTACATCTGTGAAAAAGTTGTGGGTTCCAATGACGACTTTGGAGACTTTCGGGGGCAAGAACTGTGCTTCAGGGTTTTCTGTTTCCCTCGGTCAACTTTTCTGTGCGAGAGTGTTTTATCGTGAATTCGTCGGCGAAGGTCTCGCCTCTCCACGACTTTCGGTCTAGTAGGAGTAGCGATAACAGGGTTTTCGACGTTAAGTCGCGACATTCGCAAAGTGGTCAAAGTTCAGAGTTGTAATTCATAATACCCAGACCAGTCCAGAATTCCATGCTGACCCATAATGTATTTCACTGCTATCTGAAGCGGGAAAGAGGGTATAAAAAGTGCCATTTTCTGGTCTTTCGGGATGACCTTGACCTATTTTTCAAGGTTAAAGGTCACCCAACCCGTTCCAGTGGGTTCGGTGTCTCTACGACGAATACTTTAGGAGTCGACAATTTCTTACGAAGAAACCGTAAAACATGAGGGGTACTAACTTCCTGAATGGGTCCTCGAATCCTTTGGTTGAATTCCCATGTCAATTGGACCAAGTCACCTCTATGTTTTGGAAAAGGTCGGATGCTCCTATCATTCACGGTTTTCGAGAAGAACCGATAACAAGGGTTTTTCGCGTAAAGTCCTCAAAGTTCGTTAAAGGTCAAAGTTCAGTTACGCAGGGTGAAATCTGAGCATGTTTTGAGATGTCGAAAAGGATGGTCTACATTGATTTTCAATCAGTCTTAAGACGTCAAAAGCTTCTCGCGGCGGAAAGAAAAGAAGACAAATAATAATAATGATAATAATAATAAACAGAACAATATCAAAAGGTCTTTCCACAGAAAGGTGGAAAGACCTAATGATAATAATAAACAGAACAATAACAATAGTACTTTCCACAGAAAGGTAGAAAGCCCTAATAAACAGTAGAATCACTATAAGGTCTTCCGTCTGGAACGAAAGACCTTAATAAACAGTAGAATCACTATAAGGTCTTCCATCTGGAACGGAAGACCTTAATAATAATAATAATAATAATAAACAGTACAATCACTAGAAGACCTTAATAAACAGTAGAATCACTATAAGGTCTTCCGTCTGGAAGGGAAGACCTTAATAATAATAATATGATTGATTGATTGTCTCTTGCTGAACGTCTCACTCGAGAATTTTTCACTCATATGGAAACGTCACCAAGACCAGTGAAATAATAAACAGAATAATCACTATAAGGTCTTCCGTCTGGAACGGAAGACCTTTATAATAATAATAACCAGTACAATTACTATAGGGTCTTCGCGGGTACGTTAAGGCAGGTTATGAAAAATTTTACTGGGGTGAAATCCGCGAAACAATATGACGTCATAATTGAAATAAGCATATCACTAACTATATATTAAATTCCGATTTTATTTTTTATTTAAGTTTTATTTATGCATAAAATAAACCATGCAGCTACTAAGATCCAATGAAATTCTAAATGCTATACTGCTGTCGTGTAATTTCTGTCTGATCGATATGAAAGTAAACTGATGACGTCATGACTATACATCGAGTGACGTTGAGACATGCAAGAAATTTGTTTATGTTTATCCAAATTTCGACAAAATGTGGAGTATTTGAAATATATGGCATGGGATATATGGAATATACAGTGGAGCCTCGGTAATCCGGACGCCATTAATCCGGACGCTTCACCTTCCGGACGATTTTTCGAGGGAACGGAATTTTTATACGTTATTTTGCATCATTAATCCGGAAATTCGCGTTCCGGATCCGGACGGTCACTTTTTACTACTAAACGTTATAATGCATTGAAAATTGTACCGTTAATCCGGACGGTAATTTTGTTTAGGGAAGGTCTGTGTCGGACTATTTTAGCAAGGCGTAAATTATAAAGAAAACAAGCCAAACTGTCTAATTGAAGCGATTACCTGTACCCTGTCAACACCTCCCTCCAATTAGGTGGTGTGTGATGATAAGTCCGTTAGATAGCACGTGCCGATCGAAACATTGTATTGCCAATTTTCGCACATAACACAAACAATCAGAAGTGCAAAAAACTTAAAAGTTTATGGAATTATTACTTGAGAAATGAGAGTATATTTTCATTTTTATACTTATCAACTTATTTGATATTGTGTAATGTGCAGATGATTTCCTTGGGAATTATGTTGCATTTATTTTTAAATTTACTTACAGACCTTTGGAATAAGAATTTAACAAATAAGGAGAAACAATATTTTGATATTTATTCATATTTAGCACTGAAAAGTTTTCCAATGTTATCTAAAAGAACAGTTCTACTGTTTTGAGCAGCAGCTAAAAAAAAAAAATGATGACCCAAGCCAAAATAGTTTTAAAACTTGAAAGTTATTGTCAAGTTATAATGCTTAAAACCAGGTATATTTATTATATATAGGGGCTGAGGGTTGATCAGGAAGCTTGTTCTAAATATAATATGTTCCATAAAATTAAAATCTAGAGAGGTCAACATTATAAATCATGATTAATCATACTGGTATATGGTTGACTTATTTAAATTTATCTATCATTTTATTCTTCATAAACAACTCTTGAAGTGGACCTTCAGGTTAATTATCATTTGTGGAAAGGGGTTGGGGGGGGGGGTGGGGTGGGGGGGATTGAATACAAAGTCTGACAATGATCAGTTTGATAAGACTATGAAAGCTATTAAACTTGACGAAGAGTAAAATATTGTATATATAAACTGTAGAACAAGTCTAACAAAATGTTAATGCTATATAATAATTCCTCTCAGTGGGAAACAAAAGATTTCAGCAAATTTTATCAGTGCTCAGTTCTAGTAAATGGAATTATTATTTACATGATTAATGCATAGATAAGAATTGCCCTACCCACTCAACTAACTGTGAAGATTATCCATTAATGACCTGTTGTTAATTGCATGTCAGGGTTAAAGGAAGCTTAAATTTGCATAATCACAGTATGAGGTCCCATTTTGTTTAACAACTTTTCCTTCAAGCTAAAACATGCTTTTTTATATATGATGGGTAACAAGTCATCTGATGAATGCATTCCACATATCATGCTGCTAAATGATGGTTGTATAAATTACATTCACTAACCCAGATAAACTGTTTATTTGTTTTGCATCTGATTGTTGATGAACCCTACATGCTGTTATCCAGCATGTGATATTAGCATCTTTGCATTAGTTTAATATTAATACAAGGAAGAAAAGATTAAAATGTTTGATTGTAATTAACATTACAAAAGCAAGATAGCAAATCATTTCTACACAAATGTGTGAATGACAATTATCTTAATTAAAAGTATGCAGAACTCTGATTATAGGAAAATGCACCACAGAATGATATTAATAATACAGCATTTCTATTACCATTGAACATGAATAAATTAACAACTATTTAATGGAAGAAAAAAAGAAGTAATATATATATAAATTATATATATGTATAGATTTTAATTGATAACGTCCATTCATCTAAAAAAACAATTCTAGTTCTAAGCCAAAGTAAATTAGGGGATGACAATTTCCTTGGGGGGGGGGGGGGGGCAGATTATTTATTTTCATGTCAATGAAAAACAGATTATTTATTTCCAAGATAATCAGGGGCAGCTAATTTATTTTCTTCTTCACTGAAATATTTTACATTCAGAAAGAGAGAGAGAGAGAGAGAGAGAGAGAGAGAGGGAGAGAGAGAGAGAGAGAGAGAGAGAGAGAGAGAGAAGGAAGAAAAGGAAATCTGCTAAACCCCTAAATCTGCCCCCCCCCCTTTCAGAATCAGATGGCTGTACACTTATTGCTTGTTTCGATGAATTGTCAACAGCCTACATTAATTACAAAACTTTAATTGGAGAGAATTTATATAATTGTTTTCATGTTCAACACAATTGAAACCTTTCAGGCTTTTTATTTTATCATTTAGGTATTGTCTACAAATTTACTTATTCCTGATCAGTAAACTCTTGTTCATGTTACTTTAGATTTTGTATGATAAAGCTTTTTGAAGATCACGTGAAATGAAATTGAAGCCACTGAAACATGCATTTTTAAAAGTGTTTTTGCAAAATAATCAGTCACTGTGATGAATTTAAAACAACCTGCTTGTCTTGTTGAAATACCTTTATACATGCAATTCAGTGCTGTTTCCTATGATTAGTTGAAAACACACAGGAAAGCAGACCAGTCTACATGTACAAGAATTAGGGAAGCTAAATTCCTTCTCATTGAAAAATAGTGAAGTTGGAACTTGTGATATCTAACAGTATTCTTTATTTCTCTAAGAAAGAAAGATACTTTTTTAAAATTTGATTTTAATTTTGAAGAAAAAATATTTAAAAATAATTTCCCACCCTCCCCTCTGAGTCTAAAACCTCCAAGCAGTAATCCCAAACAAACACCTTTTTAAGGATTGCCTTTTTGGAGGAATTTTTGATAAGATGAAGTACTAAGTATCACTTTGTTAGTTATGTATATTAAGATTTCTAAACTATATACGTGCCAGGAAACTGAAAGATAATATGCATGTATATTCTTATATTCATTATTGCATCATTATGACTTAATATATCCCCAGCTTACTGTTGAAACTGATATTCTTGTAATTGTTGACATGTGACTTCCAGATCTATGGAAAAAGAAAAGGGAAGAAAAAGTGCAGAAGCTGTAAAGGCAAAGACTAGAAGAAGGCATTTGAGGAAAAAGGAAATCCGACGGCTACAAGCAAATCGGCAAAAGAAATCATTGACTGGTGAAGAATGTCCCTCGGGTGGAGAAATTGAAGAACCTCCAGTGGACAATGGTATGCATATGGTGTTTAGTAAAACATATGATTCAGTGCTCTGCCTTCATTTTAAGTTATCTATGTAAAAACCTCACTGATAATCCAAGGCAACTTAGCAGCTTTATGTTTTCAAAAAATTATAATAGAAAACATGAGGTGTATTACACTTGTCATTTATTTCAATGTTGAAAAAATGTAATCCATGCATTAAAAAAAGTAGGATTTGGCTGGGAGGATACCAGTATCAAGGGAAGTTTGTTGAAATTTGAACTGATTCTTGTCTATAGAAATCCAAGTTAGTAAATTATTGCACAACAGTGGTCTCCCAACCACAATATTGTTACTAAACACTAATGTGAACTGTGATAGAATACAGCATCAATCTCATCAATATGAAGCATGAAATACAATAACTGGATTCAAAAGAGATCATATCTCTTAATCTGGTGGGTTGACAAATTAAATACAATTACAAGTTCATTATTTTTTTTTTGATGCTCCATTATTAAGTTGCTGTGACATTAGGCATTTCACTAATCTGTTTTTGACATACCATCCAATTCCAGATTGTTGGGTAGCATTCACCTTGAAGTTTTAAGTTCTTATGAATTTAAAATTGAATTATTTGTGGTATCAAATGAAATTCAATTTTGAAGAGTGGTTTTTTTTTTAGGTAAATTGAAAAAAAATTGAGACCAATTGAAGGATTTATTTTTTACCAATAGCAGAACCTTTGATATTTATTTATTTATTATATGTGTATTTTTATTGCAGAACAAGATGACTTGAAACATGATAGGCTCTTTAAGGACTTCATAAAATATGTGAAAGCAAAGGCTGACATAAAGAAATACAGCAGTGGTCATGTTGTAAACACTGTTGATGGAATTGGTAAGAATATATATTTCCTTTTTTGATATATGATTGATGTAGATTTATTATTATTATCAACAAGTCAGAACTCTAAACATATTTGTTTTCCGACAAAATATTAGTTTTGTTTTTGACTGCTCTTTCATATTACGATTTGAAACTTAACACGTTGAACTCAAAATCAAAAGTTAAGATAAATTTTGTCATATTTTTCAAATTCTAATATAGTTACAGCCCAATTAATTGGCCAATAAACTTAATCATTGATCTTTTCAAAGGGAGATAATGCTTATACATGAAAGATAAAAAGAATCTGTATGAATCTATGTAATTTACTAAATTTTTATTTGCCCGTCTATGATGGGATGCATTATGGTATAGTGACCATGTCCATCTGTCTGTCTGTTAGAAATTTCCAACTCATAGCATAGGTACCGAGGCCTACAATTCATTGCATTTGATAGTATTTGTCAAGTTAAAATAGCTACTTCTTGATGGCCAGCTTTGGGGGGGGGGGGGGGGGGGGGTTGAGCAACTTTTCTACTTATTAAGGTTCTTCCTACCCTACTAACTTTACAGGTTTCACGTTTTCTAAAGGGGGGGGGTCCAATGTCATTTTTTTTCAGATACTTTACTATGTGAATTTAATAACTTCGCAAATTCAAAAAAAGGGGGGGGGGGCTCCGGACCCCCTCTAGATCCGTGCATGCAGATTAAAGAGTTATGAAAAATACTATTAAGAATAATTTACTATGTTGGAAAGAATAAATATGTGTATTTCCCACAAAACTTTGACTCCTCCCCATATTTAGTTGCACCAATATCAGGTAGGTAATTCAGTTGATTGATGAAGGAGAAAATTGGATAATAGTACATGTATTTTGTTTTTGGTTTCAGTGAAAAGACATGTTTTCCTGAAGGAACCTTATAAGTTCTAGTTGTAATACAGATGGAACGAAAAAGGAGACGGAGGGAACCCAAAACATGTTCTGGTTGTGGTGGGGAGTATTCTGGGAGACATCTTTTGAGACACATCTGTCCAGCAAATCAAACACAGTGTCCCAGTGATGATGTTAGTATAGCACAAGCAACACCTTTTGTGAATTCTTTGACACATACAGAGAGATCAGAGAACTCAGGTACAGAAAATGAAAAAGTTGACAATGTTCCAATGGAAGAAGAAGATAATGTTCAAGTGAATGATATCTGTTTTTCTGAGTCTTCTGACAATGAAGAGGAACTGTGTGACATAGATGTCAATTCCCTTTTGGAGGAGGAAGATTCAAATCAAGATTTAGATAATATAGATTTGTTGATAGTTTCAGTTTTGAAAGTATTATTGCGCTGGCAGTCCTTGTTTTATGTGTCTGATCTTGCTTTTTCATATTTACTTCTTCTTGTCAAATCAGTATTGTACTTGGTGTCAGCTACTTCTGAATTTACTCAAGAATTGTACAAGAAGTTTCCATCAAATTTATATCAGTTGAATAAGAGTATTTCCTTTAGAAATGATATGTTTCGAAAATATGCAGTATGTACCAAATGTTTTGCTATTTATGATTTTTCAGAGTGTGTAGATGTTATTGAAGGTGTTGAAACGTCTAAAAAATGTACAAATGTTTTGTTTCAAATCATGCGCTTAGGCACTTTCGAAAACCTTGTGGGGAATTTCTTTTAAAATCAGTCACTATTAATGGTAAGAAAAAACTTATACCTAGAAAAAAATTTTGTTATAAGAGCATTGAAGAAAGTTTACAAATTTTGGTAAACAGAGAGGGTTTTGAAGATCTGTGTGAATCTTGGCGCAATAGAAATGTACCAGATGAAGTTCTAATGGATGTGTACGAGGGCAATGTTTGGAAATGTTTTAATGGAGGAAAATATGAATTTTTCACTTCAAAACGTAATTATGGCATTATGTTAAACGTAGATTGGTTCCAGCCATTTAAACATACAAACTATTCTGTGGGTGCTATTTATTTGACCATTTTAAACCTGCCAATAATTGAAAGATTTAAAAAGAAAAATGTCATTTTAGTTGGTCTTATTCCTGATATGAAATCAGAGCCTCCCACAAATACATTTATTGAGCCCTTAGTTGAAGAACTAAAACAAGCTTGGAATGGTTTTTGTATGAAAAGTTTCAACTCGCCATCACAGCCTGTTACATTCAAATTAGCATTAATTTGTGTTGGCTGTGATGTTCCAGCAAGTCGAAAATTATGTGGATTTTTAGGGCATGCAGCAACTAAAGGCTGCAACAAGTGCATGAGGACATTTGAAGGTGGGGTGGGAGAAAAGAATTATGGTGGATTCGACATGTCGCTTTGGGAACATAGAAATTTGGAAGCTCATAAAGAAATTGTAAGGAAAATTGTGAAGAGCAAAACAAAATCTAGTAGGGAAAAATTGGAGAAAGAATATGGAGTGAGATATTCTGTATTGTTAGAATTAGAATATTTTGACCCTGTTACAATGACTATCATTGACCCTATGCACAATCTGTTTTTGGGGACTGCAAAGCGAATGCTTTTAATATGGAAAGATCACAAGGTTTTACTACCTGGGCATTTTGATATAATACAGAAACGAATTGAAAAAATATTTTGTCCATCAGATGTAGGAAAGCTTCCCCAGAAAATGGCTAGTAGTTTTGGATCCTTTAATGCAGATCAGTTCAAAAATTGGACAGTTCTTTTTTCTATCTATGTATTAAAGGGGGTTTTGCCAGGGGAGCATTTGGAGTACTGGCGGAAATTTGTACTAGCATGTAAAATACTCTGTACACGCACTTTGTCAAAAAATAATGTAAAGGTTGCACATCTTTTACTAATTTCTTTTTGTAAGAAAGTAGAACAGGCATTTGGTAGTGAATGTATTACTCCAAATATGCACTTGCATGCTCATCTTGACAAGTGTTTGTATGACTTTGGACCTGTGTACTCATTTTGGCTGTTTAGCTTTGAGAGGGAAAATGGGATTTTGGGATCAATACCCACTAACAAAAGAAATATTGAAATTCAGTTGATGAGAAGGTTTCTAAAAAACAGTCATGCTGTTGATCTTTTTTCTGATGAAATCTTAGAGGAACAATTTGGATCTGACTTTCAAAAACTAAAGGTTTTACATGAAGACAATGAAAGAGGAACATTAAAGGGAACGTAGGGTCAAAAATCAAATTTTGATATGTGAAAACTAGTACCATGCAGACAACAAAATCTAGCATAGAAAAAATAATTGCTGCTGATAACAAGATTTAATCTGTCATTTACACTGAAAACTGAGCTGAATGGGAGAATCTCTTATCATGGCGGCTGATGACGTGTATGCGGCAATTCAATACAACTGCTGTGCCTAGCACTAAACGGGTTACAGAGTATCTATGATCTAAATGTCGGGAGTTCAAGCGAAATTTTGCACTGTGGTCAAAGGAAAGGGAATACATGTATCTACCTTTTAGCATCCCTGATCTCCCCCCAAAACTATGAACATTGTGCAATAATTGGATACATAACCTTGGAAATGAATCTTTTGTTTTTGAACGGCATTTTGAGAAAGAGTCTTTTAAAGAGGATATCAGGGTAAGTACCAGTTATATTTGCTTTTTACTCAGTAAATACTAATAATTCTTAATGTGTATAATCAGAGTTTATTTACAACAAACTTTTACTTATATAATGATTTTCTAATTTAATCTATCCTTATCCAGTGAACATTTTGCACAGGCTAAATATGAAGGGATGGGTAAACACTGCTTTTTAAATATTCAAAGTTAAATTAATATCTATTTAAGTTAAGATATTGGGATACACACCAAAACCTATTAAAAAGAAGATGCAGTAACTAAAATATTTGATGGCAGCAAGCCTTAAAGAAATAAGAGAAAATAGCTCAAAAAGATGAGGAAAAGGAAAAGCAGGATACATGTAATACTTTCAAAAATCATCACAGCACTAGCACATTTTGTATTATACTATTGTTTTTAAAGAAATTGAAAATGTACAAGTAAACAAATGTATAGTATAGTATATATGAAGTATAGTATATATGAAGTAAGTATATATAATTAATTAGTCATTATTTTTCAGCTAATCCATTTTCTTTTGGAAACCAATGAAAACTCATATGCAGAACCTATTGACCAACCTGGACTATCAGCATCTAAGGAAACAGGTAATTTGATGCACTTCTCTATTAAATGATCAACAAAGTTTTACAACCAAGGTCATTTTAATTCCCCCTGTGCAGTTAATCTTTCAAGTCTTGACATTTACGTGGCAATTACTGCAGGGGTGTAGTGATAATCAACTAATTTGTGCTGTATACAGATTCACATTGTAAGATTCTCTTGTAAACAGATGTACTAATAAATCAGAAAGAGAGAAAACTACTATGAAAAATAAACTCTTTGTTGTGTGAAATACATATACATGTACATGCACTTTCATGAAAATTCATTACTAAAGTTATAAATTAATGGTTTGATTTCATTTTTATATTTTCAGCTCAATGAAGACATGAATAGTGACAAAAATATCCCACTCTCAATCCATATTGAAGAATAAACCAACTTTGTGCAACATATACAGATAGAATTGCCCAGTCATTGTCCATCATATGTGCTAAGGAATGTTCAAGTGAAGAATGAAGAAGTGAAGATAATGAACAATCCTGTATAAAGAATACAAAATTAAAAGTTTAAGAATTAAGAGTGTCGTTTTCATCAATTTATCCCAATGCATTAGTGTTTTCATTTGAATCTGCTAATAATTCCTCTTCATTATAATCAGGCTCATATTGATATCCTTTGCAGTCAGACATGATAAGATGCTTTCACTGAGAGGCAATTGCCCGGTATACGTCATAAACAGATGGGATTGTGGGAAATATCTTAAAGAGGGATAACTTTATCTTGCAAAATGGTAGCCTCCAGCAGATGATGTGTAGCTATATTTAATAGCCGATTTCTACACAACAGATTACAATCAAATGGAAATAACCAGTGGACTTAATTACTAAATATTTAGTATTTGAAATGTGAAAATATTTTTTTATACCCTACGTTCCCTTTAAGTTTGATGAACACAGGTGCCAGTTATGATCTTGTCAAAATGTCATCTAAAGATGTTCGTGTTGAATCACTGAGTTGGACAATAGATTCATATGATGTAAAAATATCAACATTGAAAAATTGTATTTTAAGTGAAAGAGAGGTATTTTTTCTAAAAAGAATGTACAATGTTTTATATCCAAATATTGACGAAAGTAGAATCACTGTTTGTAGTACCTGCAGATCAACAAAATATGTAGATATATTTGGTTCAGTTTTAGGCATCAAATTGGGAAGGAGTAACAGGTCTTCAATGATAAATGCATATTGGCATAAAGATGATGGACAGATCTGTGAATACGAAGATATGGGACTCTCACCTAGACCAGGACAAATCGAGAATATTCTACTGCACAATGTTATGATAGATGAGAAATCTTGTGTGCATCTAATAGCTCGAGTTAGTTGGTTTGCAAGGCCAAATGAACAAGTACTAAATTACTATGGAAAGCCAGTTGAAGCATGGAGTTGTGATCTTTTTGATGTAGAGGGACCGTCAATGTATATACCTGTACAAAGAATTAAGTCTAAATTTGTATATGCAAAAGATGAAGTAAGAGGACAAAATGTTATTGTTGTGATGCCTAGAGAAAGGTTTTTGTGTTGAAACATTTAGCAAGCTACATAAAAAAAGGTTTTATGTCACAGTTTATATTTGCATAGGATATTTTGTAGTGGGAAACTATGACTGTTGAGAATACTTTTTGTTTGTTACTATTTTTTTTTTTGTAAATTATCCCCTTTATAAGGTCAAAACAACTGCATATTAATATAAATGCACAACTTTGTTTGTGAAGCTAGACACATAGAGCACACATGTATATACACCTATATTCTCTAACATACACAATATACTGCTTTGTGAAGTCAGCACATACATGTTCATGTGTGAAGCTAAACACATAGAGCACACATGTATATACATCTACATTATCTAACATACACAATATACTGCTTTGTGAAGTCAGCACATACATGTTCATGTGTGAAGCTAGACACATAGAGCACACATGTATATACACCTACATTCTCTAACATACACAATATACTGCTTTGTGAAGTCAGCACATACATGTTCATGTGTGAAGCTAAACACATAGAGCACACATGTATATACATCTACATTATCTAACATACACAATATACTGCTTTGTGAAGTCAGCACATACATGTTCATGTGTGAAGCTAGACACATAGAGCACACATGTATATACACCTACATTCTCTAACATACACAATATATCGCTTTGTGAAGTCAGCACATACATGTTCATGTGTGAAGCTAGACACATAGAGCAAACATGTATATACACCTACTTTCTCAAAATTACAATATACCTCTTTGATGTATGTTTTTGTTTGATGCTGGACACATAAAGTAAACATTGTCCTACTGATAAAGTTATTTATTTTTGCAAACCAGGTTTTTATAGTCCTATTTACAAAATTCTATTGTCAACAAAAAAGAGTGGACAATTCCTCTTCAAAGAGGATGTGTAACCAGAATTTCTTACATAATTTTAAGTTTTTGAATGTAAAGGATGAAGATGTATACAAAGAAAAAAACACATGTTTCATTTTCTAGGTGTATTATTTTTCTGCTTTGTTTCATTTGCTTATTTGAATCATTTAGTTAATACATTTATATTAATTATTGCTCATTATTCATGGTTGTGAAGTAAATTTTAGATTCGTACTAGAAAATTTATTTATGCATACACATGCATATGAACCTATTCATATATTCATGACATACATGTAATTAGTTTAGATTTCGTTTTTTACTTTTATTTTTTTAATTATTTTCTGTTTGTGACCTTTTATTACCTGCTGCTTTTTTGTGAAATAAATTATGAACAGATAATTATTTAAGTTTCATTTCAATTTATAATTATGATGCATGATATGTTTGAAAAAAGCAGATGTTTGTCTCCCAAAGGTGATAAAATATAATTGAAAATTCCGATCCGTGTGCTGTAGAAAAAAAAGCAAGTGTAGAGTTATCTAACAGAAATATCCAAAAGTTGGTCAAGGCATTTCCACAGATTTATAGGTCCACAACATAGGTTATAGCCAATATATCATAAAAAGCGTTAAAACAAAACTTAATAATATTTGATGGCATTAAAGATGAGATTTTACTACATAAAAGGTGAAAGGTCATTTTTAATTAAATTTTCGTATTTGTAAAGGTAACCTTTGATGTTTTGAAAAACGATGGCACTAAAGAAATAATTTACCAAATAATCTTTATTGGCAGTAAAGATGACTTTTTATTACACTGAAGGTGAATGTCATATTTAATTACATTTCTGTGTTTGTAAAGGTAATCTTTGATAGGTCAAAAAAGATGGCATAAAAAAAAAACTATTACAAGAAAATCATATTTAATTTCATTAAAGATGAAACTTTATAGCATTAAATGTGAAAGGTCATATTTAATCACATTTCAGTGTTTGTAAAGGTAACCTTTACACCTTTACTTTCCGTAAAGTTAATGCAAAGATGACCTTGCATATTGGTACACCTTTAATGAAATTTACTTTCGAAGTAAAGTTTTGTAAAGCTGTTTTTTCAAGCAGTGTAAGATCTTTATTGCGTGTAGTGTTGAATTTTGTAAATAAATCTGTAGCATATTATTTTGTAGTCTTGATCAATACCCTAATAGTATTAATAAATTAAACATCATGCCGTAATGATAATTTTTTAACTGCTACACATATCAGTTGTACTGATTCGTAAATTGATATCGGCTTATTCACATCCAAAGAGTGTAGATTATACTTCTAGATTCTGGATTTTATACTGTTGATTGGCGTGAAATATACATGTATGTTCATGCACATGTATATGTAGTATAAGTTTTTAACGTTTAGAATGTCACGCATGTAGAATGTACCTGTGTACGATTGATTCTTGTTACGATGTTGTAGAGCTTTATTGCTTTCGAATTTTTAAACTCTGGGTAGAAGTGAGAAAATTACCATTTTAAGGAAAATGACAATTAAATTCTGTATGTACCTGTAATGTTAGTTTCACCCGAGTTTTGTTCCGTTATTATCGCATCATGAAAATAATAGGTGCGCGTGACTAGATCAAAGCAGTAGTAGGTCTTTATATTACGAGCTTAAATGATTTTGTTCTCCCGATATTGTCTTGGATAATTATAGATTAAGAAATATAAACTCTGGCAGATTGAATTTTGGTTAAAGAATGTTGTCAATTGACATGATAATCACGAAATTCTTATACAACTTTGGACGATGAAGATTGTTTTAACAGACCGCCGAACCCGTGAATCGTGACAGATGGAAATTACCGGCCTCTTTAAGAAATAAAAGTGTGATGAAATGTTTGAAGTGTAAATGATTATGTTAGTTACTAATGATTTATTTACTTATAGTTACATAAAGTGATTCATTATTTGTTTTAGTGCAGACGGTACACAGTTTTGTATATTTATTTGTAGGGATCATATGCATGTACAATGTAAGCACAGGCAAATACACTGAACACATACATTAAATTTTAGTGCTTTGAAATACATGTAAATGTTAACATTATATTAATTTATTTACTAATGCAAATGGTTAAATCCAATGATAGAATGTGTTTAATTCACTATGCATCAATAAAGTAGACACTTACTGGTTACTTATGCAAAGTTAGAAAATATGCGATTCAATTATCCGGACGCTTCATTTATCCGGACGATTTTGCTGCGAACCAAATTGTCCGGATTAACGAGGCTCCACTGTATACGTGAAATGCTGAGAATTTATTGATATTAAGAAGGTATGTTGATACCATTCATTGACAATTTTGTTTAACGGGGAAAACATTCCATTTAGCATGTCGATCCGATTTTCCTCTGTCACACACTGAAATAAAACTGCAAAAGTAACACACCACGCCGCATACTTTTAGAGACTTTTTATACACTGTGTGAAAGATCATAACCTAATGTACACGGTAATTACTGATAGAATCGTCTGTTAAGAAAACTGCATAGCATCAGTGCAAAATGTAAAACATGGGCTACATGAAGATGGTTTCGTGTGTAAATGTTCAATAATCATTTCTTATTGAAAGTGGTAGGATTCTATCAGTAATTCTGATATAGTATGGGTATTTTACCGTCATTATCGCCAGTTACACCAATATTTAAATCTTGGGATAATGTGCTACTTTTACATTTTCTGTTAAGGTACCTCCATGATCTATATATAACAGTCATGCAATGACGTCATACGGAAGCGCATGTTTGTCATGTTATGATACAAAATGTCCCTTACCAAAAAATAAGGCTTCTGGCGAAGTACTGCGGCGAATCTGCTGCAAACTTAGCGGCAAGGTTATGGCAGATTGTTTGCAGCAACCTTACGGCGACTTTTTACCATGCAAATGAAGTTTGCGGTAAACTTGCCGCAAACTTGAGATTGCCATATATGGAATGGTTTATGGTGAACCTCTGGTGAAGTTTTGCGGTTAACCTTTGGTAAACTTCCGATAGCCACATACACTTTGCGGCGAACCTTTGGCAAACATTTTCAGATAGCCTAATATAGTTTGTGGCAAACCTCTGGCAGCTTTCAAATATACATCCCTAAAACTCCCAATGGCCATAAATACATTAATTATGAACTTGCATCTAGCATTCATATCAGTTAATTAAAAGAGGAATGACTTGCATTTACATGATTTATGATAGAAAATCAGTTGATGACAATTTCATTTTTAAAATATCAATGGTTATTTTTAAAAGAATGTAATCACTGCTGCTTCTTCATATCTCATGCATGCTTGTAATTTAACCCACTGAAAGCAGTAAATTAATTACCATAAGGACTATCACCATGGTCTAGTAAACTGGTACACCACACCTCTTTCTACCTGTATTACTTAGAATAAAATTACAGCTAGTCAGCTAGTGACTAAAAGGATAATACTTTTCAGTAGCCTGTAGGTTTCTTTCATGAAAAGTGTCTTTTACCTTGCCAAATAAAACTACACACTAGACCAAGTTAAAGTATAATCTATGACTATATGCAACACCATCAATAACAAATAAATCAATTTATATTGATTTAATATGCATAAAAAACACATCAAATTTAGAGAATTAGCCATAGATTTATACTGTTCTCAATAATATAAGTTTTTTAATTATAAATAATAATAATAAAAAAAAACAATTACCCACAAGTCACAGTCATTTCCAATAAACTGAATTTTCAATATATGAATTGAAAACATGCATTTATGATTTTACTTACATCTGGATGAAAAAGCAATGTGTCTATCATGGCTTTCATTTGAAATCACAGCACTTATTCCCACTCAATCCAATTTTTGCAAATTCAGATCAAATAATCAATGTCATCCACGAAAAAAATTACACAATGTTGACTTTTGAATTAAATGAAATAATGCACTGGACGTCTACTTAGATAGTCTATTTTCTTTAACAGCACAGTACATGGTTCCATTATTTGTGTTTATGGCTTTCACAATCATGAATGTCTATGTTGACCATCCCCAATGTTGTAATGGCAAATGCTGTAAGAAAAAAAAATACAAAGATAAATGAAATTTGAATAAACATAATTCAAATTACAAGAATAGTGTTAATTTCTTAAAATATCTTTCATTCTGATTTCACCTTTCAAAGCATAACCAATTTAAGAGGTGTCTGCAACAAAATCATTGCAAGTTTTTTCTGCAACTCTTGGTTCATAAAAGATATTAATAACTTATTTTAAACAGTGGGGTTTTGTCTTCCCTGTTGTCGTAAAGTACGCTACCAGAGGGCATAGTACATTAGAGAGCACGATAGGAAGGATAACTCTGGGTAGAACATCAAGATATTGAGTGAAATGCGATGAGTACTGTAAATTAAAGTTATTGTCAACATTAATGTTATTATAGAAATTTCAAATTCAGTTGGATATACTTTGGTTTTATTGTTAAATGTGTTGTATAAATACGACCAGATGGGCTACCATGATTCAAAATAAACTAGACCGGATCCGGACCAAGTTTTTACTAGTTTGAGTGTGCCCGATGTGCTAACCAAATTAATTACCACACGTGTATACCAATTAAATTATTATTGTCAATATTTTAATTAACTTGCATAACAGCATAAATGCCATTTTATTGGTTAAATTATATATTTGTGAATATTTTAATACAAATAGGCCTAGATATTTATTGACACAAACACAATTATTATAATTATCATAATCAACATACCACTTTCAAATTCAATATCTCCATATGATACATGACACCATCTGTCTAAGGTGCTTGGACTTTCTCCTCCCTCGTTTCCCCTGTCTCCTCTAATTGATTTGATTTTACTAGGCCTATACCAGGGGGCTGAGTTCTTTGTCTGCGAGAATTGTATCACATACCACCCTTAGAAAACAAAACCATTTCAATAGTTTTGAACTTTTCAGACGTATACACACAGATATATACAGAATAAAAATACATAGGCCTATGGTTTTGCATAAAGCAGAGTACGTCGTAACATGTAAAGTGAATGTCCAATAACACGATGGTTATGTCAAATTTAAAATGTATTTTTACACTAACAAATGCAGCCAATGCATGTTCTTATCTATGATGAACTTACTGTTTTCGTCGGCAAATCTCCCTGGGAGTATAACTCTTCTTCTCGACATGCTGGCCTTCTCTTGAAATTTTCACTACTTCGAATTGGTAGCGCGCGTCAATTTGAATAGTCTTGATCATCAAGATGTATCGACTCGTTCGTACGCACATCTGATAAAAACAAGCGTCTGGGTGATGGAGACGGAAGAAATCGAAAGTTCTCAGGTACTATTTTAAACAAAACGAAATTAGTTTAGCATGCTGATACGCATTTTCTTTAAACAATTTCTTTTATTTTACAAAAGGATTTTGTTATTTTAAATAAATAGTTTTATAAAATGGTGTTATTATCAATCTAACTTAAGTATTCAAAGTATTCGGTTTACAACTTTTATAATTCTTCGCCCCGTGTTTACTTTCGGTTTCATTTTGGAAACGTGAGACAATTGCTTGCAAGTTCAGCTAGTAGTTGGTGACTGCGAGGCATTCAAGAACATATTTTATAAACATTTAAAATGGACGGTTCTTTACGAGGTAAGTAGATGTTTCTTGTATTCTGTAATGTTATAATATATTTGCTTATACTGATATAAGGTAGAAACTGATAATACGGGTGACGATATGAATTAATGACAGGGTTTTGACACAATCTGAGCAAATTGGTGTATATATTGTATAATAGTGAGCTATTATACTATATATTTACCAGTTAAAATGCTCAGATTGTGTCAAAACTCGGAAGTTTATGACCATGCACCTTGCAGCTGGTGAGTGCATACAATATTTTGCAGGCCAATACGTATTGAGGTGAATGGTATAACTACTAGATAGTACGTTTAATTATTGAATGATTCAGCAAAATGAAGCTACTAAAGAAATACCCATGCAATGTATGTAATGATGAAGGCAAACCATTGGGGGGGGGGGGGGGGGTAATTAGCTGATATAAACAGTCTGACTAAATATATTTATATATGATTAAATAATATATATATTGATTTCGTATATTTAATCATTTTTGTAGACGATGGCAATAGTGACAAGCATTTAGAAAAAAGAGTAGACAAACTTGGAGAGCTAGGCCTAGATCGCACTCTGAAAAGAAAAATCCACCAAAGAAAGCAAAGTGTCCAGCTGTCAGCTGATGTACAAGAATTTTGAGAAGCCCAGTCACAAGTTACATCAGATGATGGCGATTCAATAAATTATTATATTAAAGAACGTATGGAAGAACCTGCGAATGTTGAGGCGGTACAACGATTAATCGAAGAGGCAATCTTTTACAGTGAAGATGATGACAGTGATTTAATTTCCAGTGAGAAATGGCATGATCTAATGGACTTTCCAGAAATGGTAGCTGATGATTGAATTTTTGTATTGTAAATAAAATTGTATAAAATTTAACCTGCATGCATGTTTAGTGTTATTTTAGCTTATAGCCGCTGTAGTCTGTTACAGAACCATTAATGCTTTAAGTATAATATCAATTTTAGAAAACAAATGTGCATCAACAAAAAGAATAATTCCTTAGTAAAATTTTAAAACTTGCTATGGATTAATCTTGAATTCAGTTAATACAAAATGACAAGATCACCTACATTACGAGGCAGTATATAATAAAATCTAAGATCTTTGGTATACTTGCAGCGAACTGTAATTTCATTTGCCACAAGTTCACCGCTACCAGGGAGTATTTGGATCTCCTGTGATATACAAATATGGTAAAGAAAGATTTCTGGTATACTTCCAGCGAACTTCATGTTTGTTCGCCACAAGTTCACTGCTACCGGCGAATGGCTGCGAACTAGTGTTTAAGCTTTTGGTGAACAAAATAGTCAGCCGCTAGTTTACTGTAAGTTTGCCGCAAGGTTGCCGCATACTGTATAGTTTGGTAAGGGGTTCTCATGTAAACAACCAAAATAGTTTTTAAGAGTTAGTAGCTCCCTCTCTCTGTGTAAGACATATTTTAAAAATTACGCAGTTTACGTGCATAAATGAAACATGACCTGCCTTAACATAACCGCGTTCCGTCTGAAACGGAAGACCTTAATAAGAAACAGAGTAAAAACAATATGTTCCCAAACTTTGTTTGGAGAACATAATTAACGATAAGAAAATAATAACGCAAACCCTAAATACATGTTGTAGAACTAAGTTAATAAATATTCAACTGAAAAGTTCAGGATGAAGTGAAACAGAGCTTCATTCCGAATTACCTCTATCATATATATAACGGAGACATATACATATAAACGACCAATCATAACTATAAATATATGATTAAATATTGTCTGAAAGCTACATCAGCGAATGATATTTTAACATCAAAACTGCTATACAGAGTCATATATACATTTTGAATCCATAAAGGGGGGGGGGGGGGGTTACCATTCACTACACTAGTGTATATATTTATTTATGATATAGCCTCTAAGGTTGATGGTAAATATGTCAATAGTATATAATTTTCATCATTGTATTGATTTCTAGTGCTATTGTGTGTTAAGGAAAGACAATTTTATTGTCTACACTTTAAGAATATAAAATTCTCGTCTTTTTATGATCAGTTGTCACTGATGTTACAAATCAAATTTTTAAAAAATGTCTTCTTTTATACTTCCACTTTTAAGTTCATAACTATTTGGACTGTTCACTTCTTGAATTCCAAACATTTGAAAACTCTAATTTCATCTCATGCTTTTTATTATGAATATGTGATTTTTATATCAACATGTGCTGTGTACATAGTAAAACAATATGAGTGTCGCGGAATTTATTCAACACATTCCACTCCCCCATGTCTCTCAAGTTTAAGCATGAAGGAAATTGTTCATGTATGAAGTGTTAATGAAATTTCATGTGTGCTAATGCTACATATTTTATATTCTCTTTTGATGTCATTAAAATAAAGTAATCGGGAAAAAATGTTTTTAGCTCACCTGAGCCAAAGGCAACTTCTTCGCAAGAACCGCTTGGTTAATTTCAACCAAACTTGCCATAAAGCATCCTTGGGTGAAGGTCTTTAACGGTTGTTCAAATGAAGGACCATGTCACTTTCAAAGGGGAGATAATCACAGAAATACAAAAATAGGGTAAGGTCTGACATTTAAAAATATTCTCAAGAACCACTGTGCCAGAAAATTTACATGAAACCTTCCTGACATAGTACAGGTTCAAGTTTGTTCAAATCATGGCCCCAGGGGTTGGATGGGGCTACAATTGGGGATCAAAGTTTTACATTTTACATATTGATATTTAGGATAAATCTTTAAAAATCTTCTTCTCAAGAACCACTGAGCCAAAAAAGCTGATATTTACATGAAAGCTTCCTAACATAGTGCAGATCTAAGTTTGTTCAAATCATGGCCAGCGGGGGTAGGATGGGGCCACAAAGGGGGATCAAAGTTTTACATACAAATATGATAGGGAAAATCTTTAAAAATCTTCTCAAGAACCATTGGGCCAAAGAAGTTGACATTTACATGAAAGCTTTCTGACATAGTGTAGATTCAAGTTTGCAAACACCATGGCCTCGAGGAGTAGGTTGGGGCCATAATAGGGACTAAGGTTTTACATGCAAATATATATGGAAAGTCTTCAGATATGAGCCAAGGTAACTCAGTTGAGCGATGTGGCCCTTGGGTATCTTGTTTGTAATGTCATATCTGATATGGAGCTACAGAAATTGCAAACCTCTCCCCTTTGAATTAGTACATTTTAGTAGAAATGGCTCTTTTGTGCTGGGAGGGGTGCAATCCCCTTTGTTTGGGATAAAAAAGTAAAATCTTGGATCACACTCCCTGTGAAAATTTACTGGATTTGCCCTTGTATTGGATCATCCTTATTTGATTTTGTTTTTCAAAATTGTTGAAGTTAAGTCTCAGGTCAGGTGGTCCACCAGTTGGAACTATCTGGTCACCTTCCATCGAATATGTCTGACCACCACATTCCTCCCTCCTTAACTGTCTTCACATTGAAGATATCATCCCAAGATCTTTATTCCCTGGCAGGCATTTTCACCTGTCAGTTCATCAAATGTAACAGGAAGGGAGAAAATGCAATGGACCAGACTGGGATTTTAACTTGGGCCCCCTGAATCTCTAGTCCGCTGCCTTACCAACTGAGCTATTTGGGAATCACCACACAGGTAACGTACATTTTAACTAAGAACAAAGCACGATGTCTAATTCGTACTTTAATGCGCTATCAAATAAATGTAACATGTTAACTAAATAAAGAACAATCAAATCTTAAAACAGAATCACTTTTCCTAGTCATTGATTTATCCTGGACATTAAAGCTGAAAAAATGAATAGGTACAAATTTCTCATCTTATCTGCTATACTTCTTTCAGATTGTCTATTTAACTCTACGCGTATATATACCCCAAATGTGATGGTCAGACTGGAGTGATTTTTCTAGCAGGACTTGACCAGTGCACATCTCCAATAGTAATGTATAGGGAATGAGAATCAAATAAAATCGTGTTTTAAAACATCATGCATTGCTAAAAATACATATCGTATATTAGTGAGACATTCTGAATTTAGACGAAAATGTGAAAAAAGCTTTTCTTGCATACTTGCAGGTACTTGCAGTTTATCATGAAATAAATGCAGAGGAATCATTTGCCAATTACACACTGAAATAATGGAATAAGCAAAGAGCAAAAAACTATATATTATTCAAATCAATACGGAATATCTTAACCATTATTTCGTCTCCGATTCCGTCGTGGTTTTAATATTTAGTATGCCCAACAAGATCACGTTTTCTGCGATAACTTGGGCAACTTTCAGTAGACAAGCACTTAGTTATTAATAATTATTATAAGATAAAGTGAGTTCAGGAACAGTTAAACTAATTTTGTAACGATTTTGGAAGTTGAGGGATGGGGAGCAAACTGAGAAAAAAGGTGCCATAATATATGTAGAATTTTTTTTTTATCAAGAAAAGCAATTCTGCCCAAACCCCAAAATCGTAAACTAAAGGGTGGTGGGTGTGAGTGTATTCTTCAGTACATGTACGAGTTCAATACTGCATTTCTACTACCTCTCATCGCCATTATAACTAGTGACCAGCTAATAAATCGATCTTTGCATGTACTAAAAATAAACACTGTATATGATAATAGCTCGATACATGTGAAGAAGAAAACGGGGGGGGGGGGGGGGGGGTAGAAGTGAGGGGAAGGGGGAGGCTACATGTTGAGCACTGTATGTATGTATCTGGGGATCGATGCATAAATTGTGGTTATCTATATTATTTCATAGCGGTTGGTTGTTTTATTGACCCGAGAAAATAAATCTCATTAGGCCTAAGTAAATATCCATATACGTACATAGAGGAAATAAACGTTTTATATCTTCGCTTTTAAATATCAGATTTAATCCAATAACTCGTGGTGCTGGTACTAGGGCATTCACTTACAACATTCTGCAAAATAACTTACAGACATGGTAAATATTTTTATATCAGAAATGAGTCGTCTTTAGCTACCTGTATACAAGAGTTGCCCAAGTGATGCTTAATTTTTATAACTTCTTTTTCTGAAGAGTTCCAAACTTTTCTTGTTCCGATATCCCGTATTCTTGCAAAATACAGGTGCATATGTATAATACGTAATGAACATGTATGACAAGCCGTTTTACTATTTATTCGAAAAAGAGATATCTCTTTTAACTTTGAGATATATCTCTTAAAGGCATAGGGTTTAAGATATTGGTGACATTTTGCACGTGCCAAAAAGGTGGCGAAATTTAAGTTCATAACTAAAAAATCACAAAAAGTTCTTCAAAATGTTTACAAACACATTGGATACGATAGTAATTACAAGATAATTCCCTGTTCTCATTTGCCTAAACTGGTACCCTGTTGACTTCGCATCTCTTATGTTTGTGTGTAGCCACCAATCAGCGGGGTACCAGTTTATTATATTGCCCTCCAGACAAAGTTTTTATAAAGGGCTAAAAGGTCAAAATGACTTCAATTTCAAAGCGCTGCAGCTATAGATAACTCATAATTAATACTACAGATTTGTTGGTTTGTTTTTTTTTTTTGAGTTCTTTTTGCAAAATATTGTGATGTTATTTTTTATATAAAAGATATACCCTATGCCTTTAAAAGGACTGGTTCACGTTTTTGGAAAGAAATATTTTTCATTTTTATGTTAAAAATCAAAAATATACCTAACTCATTTAATGTTGACAATCAAAATTTGGACCGTCTGAATGCAAGGATGAGAGCAATATTTTATCTTTGATTCTGTGTTATGTAAACATATACTCAAGTCTTTTTATGTAAACAAACAAATCATTGAAACGTTAATTTTGTAATCTAAAGCATCTTCATTTAGTACTATCGCAAAGTGTAACTATTAAATGACACATTTTACCTAAAGTATACTTGAGATGTGATATATATAATAAACTTGGATCATTATCCGTTTGTTTTGAAAACTTAGTAAACAATAACACACCTCAATCTTTGTTTTCAAAACAGATAATCAACTCTGTATAATGAGCGTCTCTCATAATAAATAACCTTATTTTTTTTGTGAAACCTTCTAAACATATTAGACTGTAGAATTTGATCATTTAAAGTGAAAAACAAAATTGGGGGGGGGGGGATTGTGAATCAGTCCCTTTAAAGTTAAAGAGATTTATCATTAAGTTAAAGGAGTATCTCTTTACCAATGCAAAAGAGACATCTCTTAAAGAGATGTCTCATTCAGAAAATATGATAAAGATATCTAGATATCTCTTTTAAAAATTTAAAGCCATGACCTTAATGAATTAACTACAATGTTTACTCAACTTTGAGAGATATATCTTAAGGTTAAGAGATATCTCTTAACTTTGAGAGATATTTCTTTAGGAGACATCTCTTTAAATTAGAGAGATATCTTTCAAAGTTAATGAAATATCTCTTTAGAATAAATAGTAAAACATCTTGCCATACCTATGGCAAGCCGTTTTACTATATATTCGAAAAAGATATCTCTTTAACTTTGAGAAATGTCTCTTAAAGTTAAAGAGATATCTCTTTTACCAATGCAAAAGAGATATCTCTTAGCTTTAATAGATATCTCTTTAAATTAGAGCGATATCTTTCAAAGTTAATGAAATAATATAGAATAGATAGTAAAACATCTCGCCATACGTATGACAAGCCATTTTACTGTATATTCGAAAAGATATATCTCTTTAACTTTGAGAAATGTCTCTTAAAGTTAGAGAGATATCGCTTTTACCAATGCAAAAGAGATATATCTTAAAGTTAAAGAGAAGTTTCAGAAAATGTAATAGAGATATATAAAAGATATTTTCCTATGTTTTAAGAGATATCTTTCATTCAAAATCTAATAAAGATATATCTTAAAGTGAAAGAGATATCTCTTTAACTTAAAGAGATATTTCTCTAAGTGAAAGAGATATCTCAAAGTCAACGGGCCGTAACTCAGCAAAAAATCACAAAATTAAACTTGATCTGTAACATGTTATGAAAAATCGACGGATCGAGACGAAATTTAAAGTATTTCCACCCTCCTGTAATGTCATTAAGATTTTGCAAAGTCAATGATTTGATAAGATTTATGCATGATAGGAACATTTTTGTTGGCGTCTTTTTCAATAGTTATTGTAAAAAATCTTGTTAACCATAAAATATTTCAAAAGTCTAATCTATAAATGAATAATCATTTATATGTTTCAAAATATTGAATCCAAGGGCAATAATTCTGTTTTCATTAAATTATTTATCAAGTCCATTATGCGATAGATTTCCTTTATTTTTCACAAACATTTTGTATATTTTTTAAAGAAACCGTTTCATGAAATTGTTATGAATACTATTACATCGTTACAACCATTGTTTGTGAAACATTGATAATGCTGTTTAAGGAAAATTGCAATTTTTTGACGTTGATAACAGGTATATTGTGCTAATTGATAAAAAATTATTAAAACCGCAGTATACTTATTTTATCATTTTTATTTGTTACGAAGATGCATTATCTGAAGAATCAAATATAAGATTGAGCCTATAATTCTAGAGGGGTGGAGTTACCTTAAACAATTTGTAGCTTGTTAAGCCAAAGCAATGTACTATATAGGAAATAAATATATGCAGAGCATAGAAAAACATTATTCCAACCAAGTCCTTACCTCTCTGTCCTCAAATTCAACCCAGGGATTTTCTTACTTTAATAATTAGATACTTTTTAAAATTTAATTCTACTTCAATATTGAGAAAAACCCTTAAAACTTCAACATGACTGCTAGTGATATCCTGGGTCCATCACGATAACTATGTTATGTACAGTTTTACATATTTTCTTTTGCTCATTGTGATTAATTATCAATATGTATCCTTACAATATGTAATACAAATAGACATCATGTGGTCATCAATAAAGAGAATTCTTGAAATTTTCAGTATAGATGTAATGTTTTAGCCAGACAACGATATATTTTATTTCATCTCGGGCGAGCGTTTCTGATACACGGTACTCTTCCCTAAAACTGTTGGTCCATATTTGCCATTAAAAGGTTTTTGATCCCAAGATTCCAATTATGGGGACCACAGAATTCTATGCAAATGTCATATCCCGAGCCAAGCAAGTTTGCTACATGGTTTTTTTTTTTTTTTTTTACTCAACTGGTAACAGACACCTTTCCATGTATAAAGGTTGTTAATTTCGTGTTTCAATGTCGGGAGAAACTCTAAGACTAAGCCTTCAACGCGATCTTTAGTTTTTTGTTTTTTTGTGAATTGTCATGTTGTCATCTGTGCGTGATCCTCTAAATCTCTCAGAAATACGCCTTCACTTAGAAACAGATGAAGTGGTAGACAATGGACGGAATAAACAAAATTTGAGAGATGAATATATTCTTCTAGCCTTTCTGCGCATATGCACAAGTTGTCAAAGCTAAAAGGTGGAATTTAGGCCTAAACTTAAAAAAAACCCAACTAATGCATGCGAGGCTTTTAGAATACCATCTTAGAAAGATGAAATGATTCCAAGGGAGGTTATGATACTTTGTATACAGATCATGGCCAAAACTATGGCGTGTAAAACCTTGCTATACTCGATAATCTTGTGATGTATATTTTATATCTTGTGATGTATGTTCAATATCTTGTGATGTATGTTCAATATCTTGTGATGTATGTTCAATGTCTTGTGATGTATGTTCAATATCTTGTGATGTATGTTCAATATCTTGTGATGTATGTTCAATATCTTGTGATGTATATTCTATATCTTGTGATGTATGTTCAATATCTTAATATGATGTATGTTCAATATCTTGTGATGTATGTTCGATAATCTTGTGATGTATGTTCTATATCTTGTGATGTATATTCTATATCTTGTGATGTATGTTCAATATCTTAATATGATGTATGTTCAATATCTTGTGATGTATGTTCGATAATCTTGTAAATGTATGTTCAATAATCTTGTGATGTATGTTCAATATCTTATGATGTATGTTCAATATCTTGTGATGTATGTTCAATATATTGAAGATGTATGTTCGATAATCTTTTGATGTATGTTCAATATCTTTTGATGTATGTTCAATATCTTGAGATGTATGTTCGATAATCTTGTGATATATGTTCAATGTCTTGTGATGTATGTTCTATATCTTGTGATGTATATTCTATATTTTGTGATGTATGTTCAATATCTTGAGATGTATGTTCGATAATCTTGTGATGTATGTTCAATATCTTGTGATGTGTGTTCGATAATCTTGTGATATATGTTCAATATCGTGTGATGTATGTTCAATATATTGTGATGTATGTTTAATATCTTGTGATGTATGTTCAATATCTTATGATGTATGTTCGATATCTTGTGAAGTATGTTCGATAATCTTGTGATGTATGTTCAATGTCTTGAGATATATGTTCAATATCTTGTGATGTATGTTCAATATCTTGTGATGTATATTCTATATCTTGTGTATTCTATATATTGTGACATCCCGTGGGGGTCCGGAATAGAATAGATCCTCAATATCCATTTCTTGTCGTAAGAGGCGACTAAATGGGGCGGTCCTTCGGGTGAGACCGTAAACACCTTTTCTCACTAAAGGGAGTCAATTGGCATTATACTAATTGTCGAAAAATAAACATCCGTTAATTAATATACTCTGGTGAAATATGTGAAGGCAAACATATCACGGAACAAAATTTGAAAAATCAACAACACCATTAAAAGACTTTTAGTATGGAATCCGGATAGGGCCACATAGTTCACTGTTGCACCATCGAGGTTTGGGTCGATGGTACGATGGCAATGATGCGATGCCGCTGTAAAGCATCGCATCATCGCCATCGCAGTATCGCACCATCGTTATCGCGCCATCGTACCATCGTCATCGCGCTATCGCACCATCGCCATCGCATTATCGCGCCATCGTCATCGCATTATCGCGTCATCGCACCATCGACCCAAACTTCGATGGCGCGATAGTGAACTACGTGGCCCTATCCGGATTCCATAGTTTATAAACAAAGTGGTATTTTTATACAGGGCGTTCACGAAACAACTTAACATTTAAACGGCTAACTACAAACATGGAAATAATCAACAAATTATATTGAAAACGCAGAAAACGATACGTATGTTCATGGTAACGTATGTATCAAAATTATTGACACGTCTTTAACAAAGAAAATATTTTCTATTGTTTTTCTGTCTTCATCTACGAGTTTTAAACCACGACAGTTCTTTCAAGATGGTATTAGTGGTTGTACCATAGTTTGGCGTGCTTTCTTTTGTTAAAAGTGTGGGTTATCTGTACATAACCCACACTTTTCTTCAAACCCCGCCCACATTCTCGAGAAAAAAACAATATCACTGTCCACTGTATGAAGTTCCTCCAGATCAAAATTGCACATATCAAACACAGATAACTGACTCAGACTAAGTTCTCCAATTACATTATAAATATTCGCACTGAATCTCACTTAAACCTTGATACAAGATAATATCCTCAATGGTCTCGTCCCAAAGACTTTCTATTTCCATATTCTCCTTAATTTTAGTCGAGTAACACGTGTACGTAGAAATACAGGTATCATTTATAAAGACCCAGTCACGTGATAAGAACACGTTTGAGAGATAAACTTGTTTAGCGGACAGAGTGAATCAGACTTGTGTTTCTTTTATGGTTTCGCATCTTACAATTCTTAATTTTTTTTCTCCCTTATGTTTCACCATTTTTTAAAATCTATTGTATATACATGTAAATGTTTTTCCAGCCAATTTAGTCAAAATATGTATTAGAAAGAAGGATATCAAATAGGATTTTTAAAAGAGTAACCACCATCATCAGTTGAATATATTGCTAAATTTTTAAACAGAAAAATGGACGAATATGGGTTCTTAGAATTTTATTTGAATTTTTAAATTTCAATTCTTTAAAGCCAATACCGGTACTAAAAGTTGGAGAATGCGTAAATGTTGAATAAAAATATCAAAACCAACAGTCCAAACATTTATATGCACTTTAAAAACGGCCTTTTAAAAACAATTAATGAACATACATTTTTCGCTGATAGAAAGTCATTATGATAGAAATATATGGTGTATATGCACTTTAAAAACGGCCTTTTAAAAATAATTAATGAACATACATTTTTCGGTGATAGAAAGTCATTATGATAGAAATATATGGTGTACAAAGTGTAATGTAAAGACATAACAATTGGCATCATATTGTAAACAGGCGACCGCGCTTCTGAAAGCTATCATAAAATATAATGAATAATAGTAAACTATGGTACAAGTCACTTACCCCATATAATATTGTTGATATATTATGTGCAGATACCCGATGGGCGTGGTCATAATGACACTCGGGAGCTACGCTCCCTCGTGTCATTATGACCACGCCCATCGGGTATCTGCACATACGCTCCCTCGTGTCATTATGACCACGCCCATCGGGTATATGCACATAACCAACAATATCATATGGGGTAACTACTACATAAAGATGGTATAAAATGAAAAATTAAACGTAACGTAAATATCGATACCTACGTTACCACTGTATCCAGTAGTATAACTTCATGTGTTCAGTATAAACAATGTAAAACGAATATTTTTATGAAACTAATGATTCATTGATATCTCATATTTTTTCAAACAGCAAGTATTTTTTTCTAAATATGAAGTAAAATCACTTAAATTTGACACATTAATACCATTTCAAAAAGTTACCACAACATGTTGAAACCTGCTCTGTGAACATTGAAAATAATCGGATTGTTTCATAAATTGATAGATATTTCATGCTTTTCTTTTCAATTCTACGTGTGTAAGGATAGAGCATTGGATTATTGAAAGCTGAAATACAACTGTGGTAGAGAGAAAGCAATTACAAATACGACACCAAATTTTGATACATACGTTTACCATCAGTAACGTCATAGACAACTATCGGCGAACTTAATATATATATCTTTAAATTTCAATTTTAAATTTACGGTTTTCACTTTATTACATTGGTAAACAACCTGTGTGAAATGGATTTTTATAGCTTACCTCGCAACAGAGTTAGACAAGTATTACTATGCAGCACACAACCTCTTACAAATCAAATTCTCGCAGCAAATAAACTTTTTTTGCAAATGGCTGCCAGTATTTCAATATACGTTACGTGACACAATACCAAACTGCATTTGATTATATAGTTATAGACACAATTTTGTAATTATGGTAACGTAAGTATTGGTAACGTATGTAAGATAACAGCAATTTTTCACTGAACGTTTGAAAATAACTACTACTCTTTACCGTTCAATTTCATTTTTATAGTAATTCAATATACAGCAGGAATCAAATATTGGCTCAACAGATGTTGTTAGCAGCTATTCACTTATTAAAATATATAGGTAACGTTAGTGTCAAAGGAAATCAAACTATCAATTTCTGTGATTTCTTCATATGATAACTATAGAATCATTCATAATTTAAAATAGTTGTATAGTTATTATTTGAGTACGATTATAATGGGTTGATTTTGAACTTTATTACACTTAAACCTTATCGTTGTATGTGTAAAACTTACCGCACAATGGCTTTCCTAACAGTATTCGATGCAACCAACTTCCTGGAATGATTATGAAGTCACAACAGAGAGTGATTATGACGTCACAACAATGAAATCATTATGACGTCACAAAAGCGACATATGCCATCATCCCCATTCTATTCTATAAACATGACCTTTTTAAATGAGATTGTAACTGCGTTATGTGTATAATCTGAATATTTTCTTTTTGCTCAGTATATACATAATCATCAATATGTAAGATCATTCAATAAAATATTAATAAATTTAATGTGATAATGAATATCAATAAAGTGATACTTAAAAATCTCAGTAAGTAATATAACGACACAGTACATAACCTACATCTATTTTCATTTATTTTTGCCATTCAATATCTTTTTTTAGAAGAGCATATTATCAGATACTTTTGGTCCCCAAATTACAATTTTGATTCCCTAAAATTCTATGCAAATCATTCACTTGCAAACCTACATGTGTCCATTCTCTCTCTCTCTCTCTCTCTCTCTCTCTCTCTCTCTCTCTCTCTCTCTCATACAAAACATAAATTTTCTTACTCTGAATATGACAACAGACACCCTTCTAAATGTTTAATTTTGCATTTCACTTTATTTTTGTGATAACATGGATCTACCAGAATTATCCCGTTGTGGTCATTTTTCTAGTCAGTGATTTGTGATACGCAATATTTCTCAGTTCAAGTAAAATGGATTTCAACCCCTTGACCTGGGGAAAATTGGGAAAATAGAAGAAGAAAAAAGAAATGAGGGGACATTACGTGTATCTATATTTTCTTCCACATCAACTTTCCTATAGGCCTACATGATTACTCCGATACACACAGTCAATGAAAACAAACGCGTGCGAAGCTGCTAAAATTGTTTACACCGTATGGAATCCTGGTGCTGCCATGTGCTCTATCGCCTTAATTCGTATTATCGTGCCATCGCCATCCTAGCTTAAAACTATCGCGATGATGACACGATGGAGCAGATGGCAATAATGGGATTCCATAATACCGCCTGTGTTCATTAATTCTTGGAATCGATAACAAGGGAGGTTATGATATAATACAGATCATGAATAAACAACCATATAAAATAAAAACATTTATTATGCCTCGCCGTTTCAGAGAATTTTTGGTACAAAAACAATCTGCCTCCTAATTTACATGTAGTGTTACAGACAATAGTAGATAATCGGAAATGAAAGTAGCCCTATGGCTGTTTGTATAATACTTACCATACACTTGGAGACAGAAAGTGGCTTTCTTAACTCTTGTGTACTATTATGACATCACAACAAAGAAACTATTGTGACGTCACAAAAAAGACGGCTGCATGGCCCATGTCATTTCCAACAAATGGGTATTTACAGTGAACAGTGTAACAACTAGTGTATAAATAATTATTGAGAATTTCTGCTCATCAATATAACTTTTCTATAGAGAATGAATAATACCCCCCCCCCCCCCCCACACACACACACACATTAATGTTGTACACACGTCTAATAGCTTTTTCCAAGAAATGTATATTAAACATTTTCCCCTCAGGACTACATGTGCACATTTTCTAGAACAGTTCAAAACGACTCCGAAAAATATTTTAGGGTGCCTAGGACTAAGATACCTATTATACAGATGCTTGGAACTGATGTCTTCACGAGAAAGTACAAGTGCATCTACATGTTAGTTTAAACTTTTTTCAATGAAATAACTTTCAATTCAGGATACAGCACATCTTCGCTAGCCAAGGGTTTACGATCCGCTCCGCTTCTCTACAGGAGAAGCGGAGCGGATCGTAAACCCTTGGCTAGGCGAACATGGATACAGCACAGACACTCGACGTTTTAAAGATCTGTAATACTACAAACAAAATATTCACTTTGTTTATGGGAAGACTTTTGTTTTCATTATAGATATTTAAAACCTCGAGTGTCTGTGGATATAGGTATATAATTATGATTAATTTCGATCTAAGCATGTAAACGACGTAGCATTTTTCTTAAGCACCATACATATTCTTAACTACCCGCTTATCATTAGTCAAAATTGATTCATCAACGAGTTCATTTGCAGTAACATGAAAATAAAAGTTTCCAGTGAAGATAATTCAAGAAGGTAACACAGCCCCCCCCCCCCCCCCCCCCCCCCCCCCGTTCTATGTCCCTTCGAGAATTTTTCACTCCTCTGACGTCGCCAGTTGTAGGTGAAGCACCACAAAATTTATACCTATGCTTGGCACTCAGATATAGAATTAATTCAATTATTGCGCGCAAATCAATTATTACTCTCATTGATTGATTTGATGCGCGAATCAATGTGGTGGAATTATTGCTTGCCAAATTAAATTTGTAGCTCAGTATAATTTAAGGTATCTTTAATTATTTACAACGCTTTTGTATAATGCGCGCATTAATGTTTTGAGAGAAAACGAGAGCAGCAATTCAATTAAAGAGATCAGTATTTCAATTGCAGATCTGTAAAACTGTAGATATCTCATATCAAATAATTGCTGTTCCTAACAAATATATTGCGCACATTAATTGATATACTGATAGTCTATCACATATCCAATGAAGACAGTAATAATTATATCGTACATTAATTGAAATGATGTACGCAATAACTCATTTGCAGAAAAAGGAAATTGATTGATTGTATCTTGCTTAACGTCTCGCTCGAGAATTTTTCACTCATATGGAGACGTCACCAAGATCGGTGAAAGGCTTCAAATTTAGGCAGGCTTATGCTCGGCGCTTACGGCCATTGAACAGTGAGGATTCTTTAGCGTGCCACACCTACTCTGACACGGGACATCCGTTTTTAAGGTCATCTCCGAGGACCCGTCACATTCACACCTAATGCCGAGCGTTTGGCGATGGAACTGTCACTACATATTTTTAACGACTTAGGTTTGTATCGGCCGGGATTTGAACCCCGGCCTTCCGCATGCGGGGCGAACGCTCTGACCTCTCGGCCACCAGAAAATCTGCCTCCTAATTTAGTATTACAGACAATAGTAGCTTGTCGAATTAGATAATCGAAATTATGATTATGACGTCACAAGAAAGACAGTAAAAAAAAAAACAAAAAAACAACAAAAAACCGGTTGCGTGGCCCAGAGAGTCTATAAGCCCGTGAACTCAAATGTCGAAAAGCCCGTGACTCCGATTGTAAACACATAATTTGAATATGTAAGCAGTTTATGTGTACTTTTTCTAAATGTATTGATAAATAGTACTTTCTTTTTACAGTATATCATATATATCATACATAGTACTGTATAAAGCGGAGATGAAGTCACGGGCCTCATACCTATTATTAGTACTGTGTAGAATGTAGATGAAGTCACGGGCCTCATACATATTATTAGTACTGTGTAGAATGTAGATGAAGTCACGGGCCTCATACATAATATCGTATAGAGTGTAGATGAAGTCACGGGCCTCATGCATAGTACCGTATATGGTGTAGATGAAGTCACGGGCCTCATGCATAGTACTGTATAAAGTGTAGATGAAGTCACGGGCCTCATACATAGTACTGTATAAAGTGTAGATGAAGTCACGGGCCTCATACATAGTACTGTATAAAGTGTAGATGAAGTCACGGGCCTCATACATAGTACTGTATAGAGTGTAGATGAAGTCACGGGCCTCATGCATAGTACCGTATATGGTGTAGATGAAGTCACGGGCCTCATACATAGTACTGTATAAAGTGTAGATGAAGTCACGGGCCTCATACATAGTACTGTATAAAGTGTAGATGAAGTCACGGGCCTCATACATAATATCGTATAGATGAAGTCACGGGCCTCATACATAATATCGTATAGATGAAGTCACGGGCCTCATACATAGTACTGTATAGAGTGTAGATGAAGTCACGGGCCTCATACATAATATCGTATGGAGTGTAGATGAAGTCACGGGCCTCATACTTAATACTGTATAAAGTGTAGATGAAGTCACGGGCCTCATACATAGTAATGTATAAAGTGTAGATGAAGGCACTGGCCTCATACTTACATGTAGTACTGTATAGGGTGTAGATGAAGTCACGGGCCTCAGGCATAGTGCCGTATAGGGTGTAGATGAAGTTACGGGCCTTGTACATAGTACTGTAAAGAGTGTAGATGAAGTCACGGGCCTCATACGTAGTACTGTATAGAGTGCAGGTGAAGTCACGGGCCTCATATATGGTACTGTAAAGGGTGTAGATGAAGTCACGGGTCTCATACATAGTTGTATAGAGTGTAGATGAAGTCACGGGCTTCCTACTTGGTATTGTACATGATTTAGATGAAGTCACGGGTATCATACATATTATTGTACATGTATAGCATATATTAAGTCATGGACCTCATAGTACTGTATAGGGTGTCAAAAGTAATATTTCGTACAAATATAATTGCTTTCAAATATTGAAGTAAATATTTCGTACAATACTGCAAAAAAAAACTGACAGTCCTACGAATTGCTGAAGGATTTTCTCAGACAACACTCAACCTCGTACTAAGTTTCTAATATCAACCCTGGAACAGTTTGTTATTTGCCGTCATTTTACGATATTATCACATTAACGCCTTGCTTTTACATTACTTGATATGTGATAGTGGACATTGCGACTGTTATTTAAAAGCGAAAGTACATTCAATGACGTATTCAGCTTCTGTGTAGTTGAGTTACGGAACTTCCGGTTGTTTCAGATCACGGGCTTATAGATTTTCCCGTTGAATAGATGTCCGCATTTGATTTGGGGGTTATGGGTATGTCATGTGCATTACATGTTTTGCATATGGCATGCACCTGTATTTTGCATAAATTGATATATTTTATGCTCTTTGATTATTCCATTCTATCAGTATGTAATTGGCAAATGATTTCTCCACATTTATTTCATAAGAAACTGCAAATACTTGCATGCACTTGCAAGTATCCAAGAAAAGTTGTGGGTTTTTTTATAGCATTTTTGTCTAAATTATCTACACTTTCAGAATGTTTCATTGGTATACAATAGATATTTTGTAATTTTCAGTAAAGCATGTTTTAAAATGTGATTTTATTTATTTTTCATTCCCTTTATATTAATATCGGAGATGTGCACTGTTCGAGTTAACCTAGAAAAATCACTCAGGTGTGACAATCACATTTGAGGTATATACATGTATACGGGTTGAGTAAAGGCTACCCGAGAGGAATATGGCGGATAAGATGAGAAATGTATACAGTACGTATCTATTAATTCATGTCAGCTTTAAGTTAAAAAAAAAATTGGTAGTCCGTACCATTCTGGATTACGACAACGAAAAATAATATGATTGCTATAAGAACACGATTAAACAACAAAATCAACAAAGCCAATTAATAAACAATTAAATCTGGCATTAAGATCAACAATCCAAAAGGTGAGTGGGAGAAGTCTAAGGAAAAGATACCGTATTAGTTTTCAAGCAAATATATTTTCAAGGTCAAACAAAGCCGTAATCCTTAAATTCTAATATCAAAACTTAAAGAGATATGTGAATCCGTACTTATGAATATTTAGAATAATGTTTTATCATGGTTTAGAAGTCTAAAGATGATATATTGATGATATCATAGTTTTCAAGGTCAATACATTTTTTCCTTTTTTAACGAATTAAAGTCGCAATCTCGAGACCAGAATATGAAAAAGAGAGAGCTATATAAATTCATAATTGTAAAGATTTCTAATAATGTTTTAACATATTTTTCTTTATTTTTACGAAAAACCCATAATTAAAAACCAAAGATTAAGATATTCCAGTTTAATTCATGAAAATACATAGAAATTAATACACCAAAAGACAAAATTGCAAATAAAAAAAATGAGAAATAGTCCCCATTGCTAAAAAAAAAATGATAATTTTTGTAGCGCTATTTGCTGATAACAGTGCAACAGAAAACATACTTATTTTGTCAAATAGACTGAGATTACAGATGTAGATTTAATAGATTACATAACACTAAGTGAACTAAGGTGATATACGTACTTGTAATGTTGATTAAACGAACACATTAGTGGTAAAATGAAACAAGGGAGGGTATTGTAACGTCAAAAGGGGACTAGTACTGTGCATTTTTAAACATCCTTGAAAAATTATAATCCGAATATCAAAGTGTATGTGTGATATTTTGTTATTTAAACGTGCTTAAATATCGAAAATGCTAGTATACTTATTAAAATATTCAACTTGTTCTCAGTTCATAATCTACAGGTCCGATCCCCTTAGAAGTTAAGCATATAACATACACATATTATACAGCTAAATGGTCCTATAAAAGTATTAGTACATTTTGTGTACAGGGAAATAATCACTTTTCGTTTTAGTTAAAACACCCTGAAACATGATGTCCAGGAAAAAGACGAAAATAAAAACGGGCGAAATATACCCTGTATACAGTAATTCAAAATGAGTAACAGTAATGTAAAAAGTTAGATGACGTATTCCTCTCTTTAAATGCATACGACATATTATGGCAATTTTCTATAACATATGTGTATTACATAATCCTTTGAGTTTGAAATTAACGAATTTTCAATAAAGAAATTTCACAAATGTCTACACCTCGCTAGATTTGATTTCAGCTTTACATCCCACGAACGTTTTCTTTGCATGGAGTGGATGCTGAAAGAAAATGTTGGTCTTGGAGTCTTTACACAGAGACTGATTTTTAATCAAAGTTCTCATCTTCAGCCATTTGTTCTTTACTCGGGCTGTATGCACGTTTGAAAATACGTACACGTCGTTTTCATATACATCCGTTTCAATTCTGGTTTGCCTTTCCTGGGATGTGAAGGACTTTGATTTGACAGATTTGATGATCTGGTCACAAAAGACGACGACAACTGGATGACAGTGATGCAATTCCACCTCCAGGAAGCCGAGATACGTCATATACCCTTGAACCAATGGAAACAAACCATGTATTTTAACAAAACTCATAAGATTCACTTGTGTCATTCTTTGTGAAAATACAGGCGCCATTATGATATTTACTTGCACGAAAATAGATATCTGAATCACTAATTGTATATGAGAATAGTATGTGTGAGAGAGAGAGAGAGAGAGAGAGAGAGAGAGAGAGAGAGAGAGAGAGAGAGATAAAGAGTGTGTTTGTGTGTGTGGACATAATTTGGAAAACAATTTAGTTACAGATTTCTGACCACTCACCTATATCTAAATGTTCAAACCCAGGGAACAGTATAGGTCTATCCATGCGAGAGAAGTAGAATAAACTCAGAATTACAGAGATGACAACACGATACAGACACCGGTACAGACCGATCAGCATGTAGTAGAAAAACAGGAAAAAGGACAGGTTCTGGTATACTCTCCTGCAAAAAGATTGCTCAATTAGCCTACTCATTCTTGTTAACTATCTATCGACAAATACATGTATCATAACTGTGTAATGTTATTAAAGTGAAAAACATCACGTCTATTTGATAAAATTCCGTTTGATTGAATTCGTATTGTTTACAAAGATGTGGCCCTGCCCAATGTTTTCATCCTTTCTTTATTTTTCTTCTCCAGAAAACTATTCTCGCATTTAATTGTGTGCAAAAATTATGAACGATTAAAGAATCAACAAAATGAATAAAAATAAATTTTTATTGAATTGTGCTTAAAAAGTATACACCCATTGTGTTTCATCTTTACTACGTTTGGAAAGAGTGTAACCTTGTCTATAAGGAAGAACTAGAAATATGTCCATGGGACACGAAATCCCCGCCCGATGTGACATTTTAATGCAATATGAAAGTAAGAGACCCATGAGTCACCTCGCCCCATATTTAAACAAGATATATTTGTAAAACACATATGCCCCCATGGTGCAAAATTGAAAACGGTTACACACACACATCATTTAACTGAGAGTAGTATCATCAATTCAAAATATTGCGCGGACAATATCTTCCTATGTCAAGAGTTGATTGACCATTTGATCTAAAAATCAATAGGGGTTATAAACTCCTGAAGATGTACCAGTGTACCAAGTTTGATATCTGTCAAGCAAAGGGTTTTCAAGATATTGAACGGACAGTATATTCCTATGCCCACTTTGACCCTTGACCTTTGACCATGTGATCTGAAAATCAATAGGGGTCATCTTCGCCTGATAATGTACCAGTGTACCAAGTTTGATGTCTGTCAAGCAAAGGGTTGTCAAGATATTGAGTGGACAGTATATTCCTATGTACAGTTTGACCCTTAACCTTGGACCATGTGACCTCAAAATCAATAGGGATAATCCACTCCTTAATTATGTTCCCCAAACAAAGTTTGGGAACATATTGTTTTTACTGTTTCTTATTATTTTTCTCCGGTACTTTTGTGTCCGGGAGTGTTCTCAAAAACTACAAAAGGGATCGATATGAAACTTTCTAGGATGATAGTGCATTGCAATTTTGAAAAAAAAAAAAATGAAAAATCAGAATATACAAGGGATCGATATGAAACGATAGTATATCATTTGCAGATATGAAAAATGATATTTTGTCTGCAAGCGCGTGCCTGTGCATGCACGTGCATCACAATTTTCGTACATTAATTTGTAATCAGTCTAACTTTTTTGTTGTTCATTCAAATGGTTTGATATTCATGTCATAGGTAGGTATTGCGATCCTTCGCTGAAGAGCATGGTCAAAATTACCAATTCGCACGTGCATGTACGTGCGCTTCATTTTGATTGGATAATACTAAAACGTCTGTAACTCTCTTATGAATGAAGCGAATGAGTTGATATTCACAGCATAGGTAGATAATTTGTGTATCTATATATTAGTGTAATAAAAATGCCAACACACACGCGCATGCGCGTTTTCCAGGATGATAGCATAGCATTTTTAGATGTGCAGAACGAGTCATTTTGTCTGCACATGCATGCACGCGCAAGTACGTGCATTGCAATTTTGGTAGAAAAAAAATAATGAAAAATCAGAATATACAAGGGATCGATATGAAACCTTAATAGGATGATAGTATATCATTTGCAGATATGAAAAATGATATTCATTTTGTCTGCACGCGCGTGTCTGCGCATCACAATTTTCGTACATTAATTTGTAATCAGTCTAACGTTTTTGTTGTTCATTCAAATGGTTTGATATTCATGTCATAGGTAGGTATTGAGATCCTTCGCTGAAGTGCATGGTCAAAATTACCAATTTGCACGTGCATGCACGTGCGCTTTATTTTGATTGGATAATACTAAAACGTCTGTAACTATCTTATGAATGAAGCGAATGAGTTGATATTCACAGCATACTATTAGGTAGATAATTTGTGTATCTATATATTGGTGTAATAAAAATGCCAACACACACGCGCATGTATCGTCTTTCAAAACGTAATTTTTTAAAGGACGATAACGTTTTCGTTTTTTATCAAATTGTTTTGATTTTCAGGTTCTAGGTGTGTCTTGGTACTCCTCCTAAATGGCTCTGGTTAAAACTACTGCTCAGCACATGCATGCACGTGTGCTGAATTCTGATTGGACGATTTTAAAATCACTATAACTTCCTTATATTTGATGGAAACGTTATGAAATTCATACTGTGGGTATATGATACAAAGGCCTGTTGAATAATATCAACAAAAGTGCAGAATCATACTCGCGTGCGTGTACATTACTTTCTTTCATTTCTTGGTACTGAAATGACCCTATTAAACGCACTACGTGTAATTAAAGGCTAAAATAAAATGATATTTTTTTTGCTATAGGTTTACAATGGCATTACTTTTTAATTAGGGGAGGTTTGGGGAACATATGTAACGGTCCCCGTTAAAATTAGAACTAGTTTACAATTTGTGTTTCCCGTGTTCGAAATATGTTTGATACAAAATTTGAAAAGAATTCGAATGATAGTTATCAAGAAGTTAAAAATACTTATTGTTCACATATTTAATAATTCACCATTGGCCGCACCCTGATACCAAAACTCCTACCCCTGGGATCATCAAAATTACAATTTTCATAAAGGACTACCTGTTTTTTTTCCCTTCTAAATATCTATTTAATTTCAACATAGTATTAACAGCACTAAAGAAGATGTTATCTAAGTGTTCTACACATAAACACTATTTAACAAGTTTGGCCTCGCCCTGGGGTCAGAACCCCTACCCCAAGGATCATGAAATTTACAATTTTGGTAGAGGCCTTCCTGCTCTCTATAACCATGCATTTAGTTTTTCTTACACATGTGCGGTTCTTGAGAAGACGATTTTTGAAAATTTGTCAATTTTGGGCAGTTTTTACCCCGCCCCAAAGGCCCCAGGGGTGCAGGAATTCTGAAATTTACAATTTATGTCCCCCTTGTCCCAAAAACGCTTCATACTAAATTTGAAAAGAATTGGACTGGTAGTTATCAAGACGAAGTTAAAAATGTTCAATTGTTTACGGACGACGGACGTCGCACGACGACGGACGACAACCGATTGCAATAGGTCAGCTGAGTTTACTCAGATGACCTAAAAAGGAAATTAAATTTTTGAAGGTCTTTTTGTGCGGGATTTATTTGCTCTCGGTGTAAGAATAAAGAGAAAAGTGAGCCGCTAAAATGCCGCTTTTAAAAGACGCCGCTGACAGCAAGGAGCATCTCGCCTTGCGAGCCGACTCAAAAAGGAAAACATTTCTAACACTCTCCCTTATCAATCTAATGCATTATTTCTATGGCAAAGTCCCGGTGTTCCAACAAAACAAGAATCACCTTTTTATTTTTATCTTTAAACTATCTAACTCAAGTATCACCCATTCATTTCATTCTGAATATTATTCAAATTTACCAAAATTTTCAAAAAAATTGCTATAAAGATAAATAGCAAATTTGCATTGCTTAAATGTTGCCTAGCTATCAATAGAAAGGTTATCATTATTCAAAATTACTTCCAACAAAAGAAGAAAAATATTATACTCGCATGGAATGCTGATCCTCATTTACATACATGGATATCATAAACTGACATGACAAACACCAATTTAATCAAAATTTGACTTGTTAATCTGTTTCTCTACTATATACCCTGGCCATATTAAAAAAAGGACAAAAAAAATCTTCGTTAATTGCTTTGAAACTGAGCTAAACACCAAAATAGGAAATATTGAGGTCAAGGTCACAGGAAAGGTCAAGGTCAAAATATACTGATGCAGTTGAATAGATGATATCAATATGTATCAGCATGTAAGGTTTGATGAAAATATCTTCAATAGTTTCTTTGAAATTGAGCTAAACACAGAGCTAAACGCAAAGTGTGACATAAGGACGGAAGACGGACATGACAAATACTACATTCCCCGACAAATTCATGGCGGGGCATAAAAACCCATATGACTAAAACAGAAAACATTATCTACAATAACTTATGTTGTCTTGGATTCAAAGAAATCATTATAATGACAAGTACAGCGATAAACATTCACTGCCAAGAACTGGATCTACATGTATTTGTAGAACTGGAACTATTTGTACATAGTGCATATTTCTGTTTGCATACTCAAATTCACAAGCTGTGACACTGCCCTTTACCCCAAGATGCATTAAATGACCACATTGGATGATCCTATGCATCACAGTGTGCAAGACATGACCCCCAAAACAATTTGAATATGTATAGCCAAAAAATTCCAACAGATGGAAATCATGACCTAATTTTTGATGAGATCGCAAAACCTGAGGTCCTGTATCACAGCAGGTGTAGCAAGATAAAGATCCCTCCCTGTTCAATGACCATAAGTGCCGAGCATAGGCCTAAATTTTGCAGCCCTTGACCGCCAATAGTGACGTCTCCATATGAGTGAAATATTCTCGAGAAGGACGTTAAACAATATTCAATCAAATTGTGTTAAGGTCATCTATTGCAAATTGATAAGTATAAGTACATAAAGTGGTTTAAAGGTGATTATGTGGTGGAATAATCCAAAATGAAATCAATCAATTTACAAAAGGATTATAAAATATGGAATACCCATCACCATGCACAGCCGTTACTTTGGGGGAGTCGCTTCAACGCCAAGGAGAGTTGATAATCGTGCCTGGAATTCGACCGTAAAGTAGGTCATTGTTTTTCTTGCATTTGTAGCCATTATTTGTGCAACGGATTGGTCGCACGGAACAATACGATAACCAACGTACACCTACGTATGCAGTTTGCCTGGATTATCCTTCTAGTTTGTTCAGAAATTAAACTTCGGCTTTATTTGCAAAATAGAAAAGTTTGATGAGTCGGTGACAAAAACTTTGTAATATGCACCAAACTGTGATAGTAGGTAATCCAAATGTATTGAATTTCTTTGTTCTTCATTGTTTAATACTCTGGAGTTGGAAGATACTCGTTTACGGAATGCATGGGGTCCATTCCTGCCTATGGTCTACGTGTTGTGGTCCTTTTTATCAAGGACAGCAAGTTGTTTGGTACCAATAAATTTAGCCCGGAGAATTTTGCGACATCCCCTATTGGAATCTTTAACAAAAATCGACTCCGTTATTTTTGCAATGCCAACAGGAATCGACCCCACGCATTCTGTAAGCGAGTATTTTCCAAATCCTGAGTATTGAACAGTGATGAACAACGAAAAACAATATATATGGATTACCTACTATCAAGTTTTGGTGCGTAATTATTCCATAAGACAACACATCGAAAATGTTCTGTTCTGAACAATACAGCCGAAGTGTTTGAACTACCTAGAATGTTAATCAAGACAAACTGCGTAGATATACCTTGGTTATCGTATTGTATTGTCTCGTGCGATTAATCCTTTGTACCAATAATGTTATAAATGCAAGAAAAACGCTGACCTACCTTACGGCCGAATTCCAAGTGGCGATTACCGACTCCCCCTGGCGTTGAAAGCGACTCCCACTTTCTTTTTAGCGACCCCCCAAGTAATGGTTGTTCACAGTGCTTATGTTGAAAACTGTTTACGATATTGAGACATACATACGGATAAACATCCATCGCCTACCGCACTTACATTCTACATGTAATAGAACCATGGTTATCTATTGAAAACTTCAGATGACTGTACATGTATGTTGGGTAATTTCGGTGTCGGGAATATATTTAGCATTTTGTTCTTTCAAAAACATAGTTTGAAATCTTAGCACTTTATATTTTGGTAAAATTTCATTTAACAATCTTTTCATTTTTAAGAACAGAAAAATAGCTTTTTTATTTTTGGTAAAGTTTCTCCCATCCGCCAATAAGCCGACATTTTGAGCCCGCTTAGTCTAACATGACCCGATATACGGCAATTTACTTTTCTTTTAATGTAAGCAAATCGATAAAACACTTGTTTATGTTTGATTAAATAAGTTACTAAATAACAAGTCATTAACAGTTGGACATTTATTGAACAGATAGTGGAGCAAGGAGATTGATGTTATTCTCGCAAAATAAAAAGAACAATTGAACATGTTAGTGTACTTCTTATGCTTATATATAGCACTATGGAATAACTTTTATAAGTTGACACATATATAATTGAGTTCTTTGGCATTTTACTCCTTTGTTTTCATATTATATCATGACATTCCATTACTATATTTTATTACATTGTAAAACAAAGCCATATATCCTATTTTGGTTGTCTAGAGGTATTTATTATAAATATACGTTAAAGGAACATTTAAACTGATAAATCACCACATTATAATTTCGTGAATATCGGTATTAAAATTTCAAAATGTTTCAGAAATATTTAGGTACAGCTGTAATTATCCACTACCAGGGTCAGGATGTGGAGACGGTTTACAAGTAATTAGCAATCTAACCTGGTCCAATTCTCACGTGACAGCTGTGTGTTTTTCAACTAAAACCCCATGAGAATGTGTTGCTATTTTGTTTACAAAATAATGAGAATCCCTTTTACAGATTCAGAAACACTACTAATAGGTAATGAGCTGTTACAGTAGCTTGGATACTTGATTTTTACGAGAGCCAAGTTTGAGATGGCCAAACATCACAAATGTTATGAAATTATAGGTACCGGTAGAATATTTTACATTTTCCCCATGACAGATTAATAAAAACAAACATTTTGGAGCTAGACTGCATAGAATCTTAATCATTTTGCTCTAAGTTAATGTTTGTTTTACGTCCTTTCGAGAATTTTTCACTCATATTGAGACGTCACCAATTGTAAGTGAAGTACCATAAAAAGTTTGACCTATCCTTAGCGCTAAGGGTCGTAGCAGTGAGGGTTGATGCGGCCATGGCACAAACAGGGTTCGAACTCATGACCTCCCCATCACGAAGCGAAAGTTCTACCACTGTACTACCGCGACCGCAAAACCATTCAATAGAACAAACAAACTGATTGTCGTTCATTGACAAGATTTAATTACATTTTTTTTAAATATTGGATGTTGATTGATCACCATTTACATGTAGTACAAAATATTAAAAAGATAGTTTGGGTGTTTTCTAACATCAATCCTCCTTTCACACGAATTTGTATTTTGATAAAAGCGTCCATTACAATTTCCTACAAAAGGCACATACTCAAATTATAAATACCTGTTGTCCAAAGCCAGAACCTTCTCCCAGGTCTCGCCGTTGTCAGAGCTGAGATAATGATTTTGCAAGAAAAATTTACTACTGATGATTCGAAGTACAGCTCTAAAAACAAACATGAACACCACACCAGGTCTGAAATTGAAAACAAAATCCAAACCTTAAGATCAAATCGTTAATTAAACAGTATGACATGTTACAATTAAGATTCTATATAAACACGAGTTCATACGTACATAGAAAACGCCAACGGTTTCAGGAAAAGAGATGGTACCTCCTTCATAATGGGTAAAACAAAACCGTAAGCTATCACCATGCACAACACGACCACCACATATTGGAAAATGAGATAACCTACAAGGCATACATTCGATTTATTTACTTTTAATCTGTATACATTTAGATATACAGACTATTGATCATTTATAACAAGATATATGAAAGATGAAGATAACGAACAATGATCAATCTCATATCTCCTATAAGCAATACAAAATAGATATCTCAGCAAACACAGACCCCTGGACATACCAGAATTGGATCAGGTGCCTAGGGGAGTAAGCATCCCCTGTCGACCGGTCACACCCGCCGTGAGCCCTATATCTTGATCAGGTAAACGGAGTCATCCGTAGTCAAAATCAGTATGTCAAGAACGCTCTAACAATGGGTATGAAACACGTCAGACATCATTTGACCCAATGATAGGTTGAAACCTTAAAACTGATTTTTAAATCATACATTTATAAGAAAAGCTGTTTGAATGAAAAACTATGTATTCACGAATTACTAAAAGATATCAAAACACACATTTCAACATTGAAATACATGGCTCCAAAAAATCTGTAAATTTGAGGATTTCAAAAAGAAATGGGAAACTTGTCCGATCTGCCTCCCGTGTACTACTAGTATCTTAATTGACTTGTATCTTTAATATGAATTGTGTTATATCTTTCAGAAAAGGATCGATCAACAACTGAATTCCTAAAATCCGTTGAACTGTTGGGCTCAATCTGCCCAATTTTGTGTTGAACTACCACCCCCCCCCCCCCCATAAGTAAAATCCTGACTAGGATCCAGTCTCGATTTCTCTATCGATAGAATCCAACCTAACCGGGTTAGTAAACTGCACACCTCTTCTGATTACTGTTTCAAAATTACAGGAGACTGATGTATTATCAGTCCGTCGTCCAAATAAAATATCACCTGATTGCCCTGTAAATGAAGGTGTTCTATAATTGGGGCAAGGACTTTGCAGAATACCCGAGGGCTCAAAGAAAGGTCAAACGGAAGAGCCTTGAATTGATGTTGCCCATAAATTCGAGGCGGAGATATTTCTGATGAGATTCTCTTATTAAGATATAATTGTATGCGTTCTTCTAATCCAGAGACGTTGTAAAGTCTCCCGGCTGAAGAAGCATCTTTATAGTATGTATAGAATCCAATTTGAATCCTCTGCGTACCACTAATTTGTTTAGTGGTCTTAGATTTAGAATTGGACGATATTCCCCCGTTTTCTTGGGGACCAGGAAAAAGGTGCTGTAAAAGAAAGGCTTGGCCTACTTGATGAAAGACGACGATAACGAACAGTGATCAATCTATAGGATCTAAAGGAACAGGAACAATTATATTTTTTCTAATAATGTTTGAATATTTTGACAGAAAACCTCTCTGGCTTCTAGATTTACTGGAACAGGGGTGCATTTACCCCCACCCCCCCACTTGATCAAAGGAATTTGGGTAAATACCCTTTTTTTTCCAACACCCAACAGACTGAAGTTATACTGTGCCATTCTTTTATAAATTGAGTCAGCCGACCTCCCACTTTGGGTAACAGTCCTGTCTCCCTCGAGTCCCTATGCCGAAAGGTCTGGTCATCTGACTGTAATTGCGACTTAAAACGGTCGCCGGACTGTTGATTATTACCACTGCCTGAACCAGAACGGTTCCTGAACTGGTTCTTGCCTTTGCTCATAAAGGGTTTGCCAGATTTAAAGTCATCAGAACCCCCCCCCCCTAGGTTGCTTCCTATTTTGGCTATTTGTGGCTTGCTGCTGACTGCCAAAAGCGTGACTTAGGCCTGACTCGCGAAAAGGTCATTTCTTAGGTGCAAAAGTAAAAGCGATTGCCGATGTTTGAGCACTTTTCTGAACCCGAACCTTATCTACCACATCCTGAATGCCTTCCCCAAATAGCCAACTTGAGTTTAGGGGCATATCCAAAAGCTCAGACGCAATTAGGGTAAGGGTTTCCATAGTAAATGCACTACAGTTATTAGGTGAAATTACATCTCAAATTCACAGGTATCATTAGGTCTTTCCACCTTTCTGTGGAAAGACCTTTTGATATTGTTCTGTTTTTTATTATTATTATTATTTGTCTTCTTTTCTTTCCGCCGCGAGAAGCTCTTGACGTCTTAAGACTTATCGAAAATCAATGTAGACCATCATATTTGACATCTCGAAACATGCTCAGATCTCACCCTGCGTATTTGATCTTTGACCCCTAACGAACTTATGGGACTTTACGCAAAAAACCCTTGTTATCGGTTCACTTCGAAAACCGTAAATGATAAGAGCATGAAACTTTCACTAGATTCTTTAGTCGATCAAGCTGAAGCGTTGTAGTGTTTACTTTTAAGTTTTCGGTGATCCCTAAAGGGAGTTAATGGCCCTGAAAGTTTATGATTTTTACGGAAAAATTCAAAACTCCTAAAATATAAGTCGTAGAAAGACGAAACCAACTGGAATGGAATACTTGACCTTTGACCTTGAAGATCAGGTCAAGGTCAAAGTCATCTGGAAACTTTAAAAACAGGCACTTTTCATACAGTTAAAAGCATAGAAAGTACAGAAAAAGTGTTGTATGCACAAGTAGTCACAAACCAACTTATTCCAACGCATTGCATTACGACTCTGAACTTTGACCTTTCTTGAATTTACAGCGACTTGCGTAAAAACCATTGTTATCACTACAGTATGGAAACCGTAAATGGGACGAACACGAAATGTTCACTAAACTTATTGCCTGACCAATTGTACAAGATGACTTCCGTTTTTGATGGTTTCTCGATCCGTAACGGGAATTAATGCCCTTGAAAGTTTTCGATTTCGCGTAGAAATTTACAACTCCTAAAGTATTTGTCGTAGGAAGACAGGACCAACTGAAGTGACATCCCTGACCTTTGACCTTGAAAATTAGGTCAAGGTCAAAGGTCAAGGTCATCTAGAAACTTTGAAAATAAGCAATTTTCACACCGTCTAAAGCATATAAAGTACAGATTAGGTATAATATGCACAATAAGTCAAGAACCAACTTAAGTCAATGCATTGCATTACGACTCTGAACTTTGACCTTTCTTCAATTTACAGCGACTTGCGTAAAAACCATTGTTATCACTACAGTATGGAAACCGTAAATTGTACGAACACGAAATGTTCACTAAACTTATTGCCTGATCAATTGTAAAAGATGACTTCCGGTTTTTGATGGTTTCTCGATCCGTAACGGGAATTAATGCCCTTGAAAGGTTTCGATTTCGCGTAGAAATTTACAACTCCTAAAGTATTTGTCGTAGGAAGACAGGACCAACTGAAGTGACATCCCTGACCTTTGACCTTGAAAATTAGGTCAAGGTCAAAGGTCAAGGTCATCTAGAAACTTTGAAAATAAGCAATTTTCACACCGTCTAAAGCATATAAAGTACAGATTAGGTATAATATGCACAATAAGTCAAGAACCAACTTAAGTCAATGCATTGCATTACGACTCTGAACTTTGATCTTTCTTCGATTTACAGCGACTTGCGTAAAAACCATTGTTATCACTACAGTATTGAAACCGTAAATGGGACGAACACGAAATGTTCACTAAACTTATTGCCTGATCAATTGTAAAAGATGACTTCCTGTTTTTGATGATTGGTTGATCCCTAACGGGAATTAATGCCCTTAAAATTTTTTAATTTAACGTAGAAATTTACAACTCCTAAAGTATTTGTTGTAGGAAGACAGGACCAACTGAAGTGACATCCCTGACCTTTGACCTTGAAAATTAGGTCAAGGTCAAAGGTCAAGGTCATCTAGAAACTTTGAAAATAAGCAATTTTTATACCGTCTAAAGCATATAAAGTACACATTTTTTTGTATTCAAAGACATTGTTTGAATGTCTGAAAAGGTGGAAAGACCTCTAATTGTTCGCGAACAATTAGGATTACTAGTTATACTTGTTACGGTTAAATATGGAACGCCGTTTCTGCCTTATAGTGTAATTCAGCCTTGCGTTATGTCGATACATCTTTATGTTATGTGGTTACATCATTATGTTATGTCGATACATCTTTATATTATGTGGTTACATCATTATGTTATGTGGTTACATCGTTATGTTATGTCGATATCTCTTTATGTTATGTGGTTATATCATTATGTTATGTGGTTACATCATTACGTTATGTCAATATTTCTTTATGTTATGTGGTTACATCATTATGTTATGTGGTTATACCATTACGTTATGTGGTAACATCATTACGTTATGTCGATACCTCTTTATGTTATGTGGTTACATCATTATGTTATGTGGTTACCTCATTACGTTATGTCGATACCTCTTTATATTATGTGGTTACATCATTATGTTATTTGGTTACATCATTACGTTATGTCGATACCTCTTTACGTTATGTGGTTACATCATTACGTTATGTGGTTACCTCATTACGTTATGTCGATATCTCTTTATCTTATGTGGTTACATCATTATGTTATGTCGATACCTCTTTATGTTATGTGGTTACATCATTATGTTATGTGGTTACCTCATTACGTTATGTCGATACTTCTTTATGTTATGTGGTTACATCATTATGTTATTTGGTTACATCATTACGTTATGTCGATACCTCTTTACGTTATGTGGTTACATCATTACGTTTTGTGGTTACCTCATTACGTTATGTCGATACCTCTTTATGTTATGTGGTTACATCATTATGTTATGTGGTTACATCCTTACGTTATGTCGACACTTCTTTACGTTATGTGGTTACATCATTACGTTATGTCGATACTTCTTTATGTTATGTGGTTACATCATTATGTTATGTGCAAACATCATTATGTTATGATAAACTTTCAAGTGATCGAGATTGATACAGATGCAAAATAGCGCCCTAAAATTCACAAATTCAAACAGAGTGTTTCCAGGATTACTTTTAAAATGAAATTGGGTTAATGATGGTGACTGATTTATACCATTTTAGATATATGTCGTCTTTTCGTTATTTCGAGGTGAAAAGACGACAAAACGATAATTAGCGACTTTTCGCCTCTAAAACAACCCCGAAAGACAACACAATACATGTACAGGTTTCCCCGTTATTTTTTTCTGTCTGACTTTATAGGAATTCGATATGAAATTTGCTGATTGTTGTGGATAATCATTAATTACATCTACAAAGAAGGAAACTTTTATAATTAAATTATGGTACTCAAATAATTGTATTCTACTGAAGACATCTTTTTGTGTGGATGTTTTATACCATGCACGTTAAAACAGGGTGTTGGGGTGGGCAGGGTGTCTGGTCTATCCACTTTCTACAATTTACTTTTTCTTTATTTTAACACACAAATTCCATATTTTCTACATGCAAAGTTCGATTGATTTGCTGCCTCCTCCCCATTTTTCAAAGTAGTAATGAAAGGCAGTTGATGTTTGAAGTGCTGAATTGATTGATGAATTACATATATTGTTTAACGTCTTTCTCGAAAATATTTCACTGAATATGGAGACGTCACCATTGTTGGTGAAGGGCTGCAAAATTTAGGCCTATGTTCGGCGCTTACGGCCTATGAGCATGGGGGATCTTTTTCGTGCCACACCTGCTGTGATACGGGACCTCGGATTTTGCGGTCTCATCCGAAGGACTGCCCCATTATGATAAGCAAGGGCTACTGAGTACCTATTCTAACCCGGATCCCCACGGGAAGTGCTGGATTGAAGAATACGTGTAGTGAACTAATCTAATTTTTTAAATAGTTGAAATTCATCATGCTATGTGCATTACTTGTGTGTATGTACTATTTTGCAAGCATTGAATGTGTTGTATGTATACGATGCACTTTAATTTGTGTATTTCATTCTATCAGTATGCGATTAGCAAATAATTTTTTCGCGTCTATTTCATGTTATTTACATGATACAGTCGCTTTCATTTTGTCCGTCTTTTCGCCTCGAAATAACGAAAAGACGACAAATTTTAAAAAGGGCACAGGCCAGACAATGTGATAATTCTGAAAACACAACGTTTGAATTTAAGCGCGCCATTTTGCATCTGTATAAATCTCGAGCACTTGAAAGTTTCTCATAACATAATGATGCAACCACATAACGTAAAGAAGTATCGACGTAACGTAATTATGTAACCATATAACATAATGATGTAACCACATAACATAATGATGTAACCACATAACATAAAGAGGTATCGACATAACGTAATGATGTAACCACATAACGTAATGATGTAACCACATAACATAAAGATGTAACCACATCACGTAATGATGTAACCACATAACATAATGATGTAACTACATAACATAAAGATGTATCGACATAACGTAATGATGTAACCACATAACATAATGATGTAACCACATAACATAAAGATGTATCGACATAACGTAATGATGTAACCACATAACATAAAGATGTAACCACATAACATAAAGAGGTATCGACATAACGTAATGATGTAACCACATAACAAAATGATGTAACCACATAACATAAAGATGTATCGACATAACGTAATGATGTTACCACATAACGTAATGGTATAACCACATAACATAACGATGTAACCACATAACATAATGATGTAACCACATAATATAAAGATGTATCGATATAACATAATGATGTAACCACATAACATAAAGAAATATTGACATAACGTAATGATGTAACCACATAACATAATGATATAACCACATAACATAAAGAGGTATCGACATAACATAACGATGTAACCACATAACATAATGATGTAACCACATAATATAAAGATGTATCGACATAACATAATGATGTAACCACATAACATAAAGAGGTATCGACATAACGTAATGATGTAACCACATAACATAAAGATGTAACCACATAACATAAAGAAATATCGACATAACATAATGATGTAACCACATAACGTAATGATGTAACCACATAACATAAAGATGTATCGACATAACGTAAGGCTGATTTACACTATAAGGCAGAAACGGCGTTCCATAGTTAAACACCGAACGATACTACCCATATGTTGAATGTGACGGAGCTACCTTAGATTCCCCTCATGTTAATTTCCCATGACGTCCGTTGAATATCACGTAACACTTTATTTTTGGAAAAGAGCAAGAGACCCTACTTGTGAATAAAAGTTCAGGTTCATGCGAGTAACCAGCTGAATTTTTATTGATATACTCAGAAATAAATAAAAATCCTTTACATGAAAAGTGTTGGGAGTAAATGCATACTCAAACTAACCATGTTATGATTTAAAAACATATCAACATTCATCAGCGAATTACTAGGGTTGTCCACATTCCTATATTTATCATACCATTAATATACAAGACAGAATTGTTTCCTCCACTTTTCAAACGCATAAATATATCTAGAATATATATATATATATATTTTAAATCATATTGCTTTTTATAACAAATGAACATGAACTTTGAACGACATTTTCTGGGATGGGTCGAAACATAACTTGGGGACTGACTCGTCCTCGCCCCCTTGAATGACTGCAGCCTCACCAAAGGCTTTGTACAGGTGAGACTCCTGTAACTGACTTGGTTTGGGCTTTCTGACCCCCTCCTTTTTTGTCTTGTACAAAGACGACACTAGGGCCTCTTTACTGTAAGTAAGAGAAGACTGATGAAAAGTCTGACTCTTGGTCCCTTGAGTACATGACGTACTTTCAGTATCATCCCCCAATGTTGAACTTGGGGTAACAAACAACAGAGAAGGCGTTTTGAGTGTCTCCTATCCACTCTTTTCGAACCTTGAGACTCTTGGTCTACAAGAGAATCGTCAACCGGCTCAAAAATCGAAACACCGTCTGCATCAGAATTACTACCGCACGATCTAATACGAGACTCAGACGATCTAATACGAGACTGCACCGATGCCACGGAAGACGGTGCCATGTTTTGGCGCCCTGAAGGCGCCGACCAATTCCACAAACCATTGGGGGACTGTGGGGGATTAAACCACATGTGTTGGTAAGGATAAGGGGGTTGTGGATGGTAAAATAGCCCTGGGGTGTCTGGTGTGACTGACTATGCGCAAAATGGGGTGCCATGTTGTTGGTCCCCAGATGCTAATGGAGGATATTCGGTTGAGCCATGCTCTGACTGACCTACTCTCTGTCGCTTAGCAGGCAATACTGAATTTTCTCGACTTTGAGACATAGACTGCTGCTTTTTGTTACGACGCCATGCTTCCCGCTCCTGAGACGCGTCGGAGGAATCGAATAAGTGTTTATACCTCATCTCATCTACCCGTGGCTCTGCGGAGTTTCCTCAGATATCTTCCGAAGACATAATACAGAAAGAAAAACAACTTCTAAGACTTACCGACTGTCAAATGAATCAAAAAGTTTACTATCGCGATAAAAAGTCATCGATAAAGCCAATTAAATAACCAATAATTAAGTTAAGAGTTGATCTGAGGCTAGACGGTGCCTTACAATATGGCGAACCACAGAGAAAAAGCACATGGTATTGCGCACATGCACGAAAGTGGGGGATCTAAAGGGAGCGGTTTCTTTTTCTCTGTGGTTGGGTTAAGGTACTAGACAGGAAAATCCATAGGTTATTAAGAGGTAAGTATCACATGTGACGCGAAGTAAAACTGATATGTGTCCTTATTTGGGGTAAGCATATGACACATTTTTAGGAATTTAACAGGGAACAATAATTTATAAAGTTTTTCATGGTATCCCATGACCTCAAAAAAGTCTTCAGTGTCAAAAGGTCATATCAGTGCATATTTTCCAATCTTTTTTCTTTGAAATATATATCATTACGACCGATTGAGTCAAAATGTTCTAAATGTATGAGCTGATGTGTCTTTTAAATACTACAATAAGAGTACCGCCAACGGTACATAATACGCCCGTGAAAAGCTAATATAGGGTGTCTTTCTTTCACCATGATTTGAAGAACTTGCCTTCAAATAGTGTCAGCAATCATCAGCGTTTGACATACTATCTTTGCATCGTAAAAACAAACAAATCATGTACTCTATATGCAATATTTTCACTTGGCACAAGATGTATGTGTACCAAGTTTGATAGTCTCATACCTAACGGTTTGGTCTGTATCCTGCTACTACGACCTTGACGTTGAGAAACAATAGGCATCCTCCCCTTGGTATAAAGTGTATGTGTACCATGTTTGACGGTCCTAGCCGAACAGTTCGGTCTGTATACTACCTACAAGGTTTTCCTACTAAGTGATATTATGACCTTGAAGTATGATTTTGAAAAATAATAGCCATCTTCCTCTCATTATGATGATCACATGTGCCAACTTGCAATATCTTGGAGCTTATGGTTCGATTTGTATCCTGCCTACAAGGTCTTTCTAGTGTGATACTACTACCTTGACATTTGACCTCTAACCTTGAAGAACAATAGGCATCTTCCTCTCACCATGATAATCAAATTCCTGGAGCTTACGGTTCGGCTTGTATCCTGCCTAGTGCCTACAAGATTTTCCTACTAAGTGATACTGCAACTATGACCTCTAACTCCATCTTCCTTTCCTCGTGGCGATCAAATGTACCCAGTCGCAATATCCTGGAGCTTACGGTTTAATTTATATCCTGCCTAAGTTATTCCTACTAAGTAATACTAGGACCTTAGCATTTGACCTCTGACCTTAAAAAACAATAGGCATATTTCTCTCATCATGGTGATCAAATATATCAAGTTGTAGTATCCTGAAGCTTACGGTTCGGTTTGTATCGTGCCCACAAGGTTTTCCTACTAAGTGATACTGCGACCTTGACCTTTGACCTATGATCTTGAAAAACAGTACACATTTTCCTCTCATCATAGTGATCAAATGTACCAAGTTGCAAAATACTGGAGTTTACGGTTCGGTCTATATCCTGCCCATAAGACGGACGGTCGACGCCATACCATAATTATATATACGTCTTGTCTTCGACGGGCGTATAAAACATCACAATCAAAATAATCAATTTTATTGACAAATGAATATTTTGGTAGATAAGTAACAACACTCATCATCCTTTTCATGAGCATTTGTTTTTACTTTCTGCATCTATATTTGGTATCAAAAGCAAGGAAAATGACAACAAACCTCCAAGGAGATGGGCAGCTTGGTTCCCTGCGTACATTAGATTTTTAACCTACAATGATAGATGGTTCTCAATAAAATCAAAGAGTATGCAATCTGATTATTAAAGACTTTCTAATTTTCTAAACAAAATTTTAGGTTTTTAAATATATTCAAGCTGAATGTTACATGTTCTAGTCCTATAGATTAGTCGATATTTTCAATATTAACTAGAATTACAAAATATAGTCTCATTTATGTACCCGGACACTTTTAAAAATATCTTTCAAAGCAAAGTTAAAATCTCAGGTACTGCCTTGCCCAATACCATTGTGTAAGAGTAGTATACGTTATAGTTACACGATGATATGATACCAGATTTGCGATATATCGCGTACCCTTTTGTCATGATTTGGCTAGTCTCAGTGTCAAATGGTTGCGTAGTACATCCCATAAATGTTCATGGCTCAGTTGTTAGTCACATGATTGAATTTCTATTCATTATCATTTATGGTACTTAGTTTCTTAAAGTTTCCAAGGAATGATGACTCGATTGAATTGGCGCTCTTTTTTATTTTAGTTTGTCTAACATAGAGGGTTAATCTGCCCACGGAAAATGACGCTGGCAAGTTGAACATTGACTCACTGCCGCTATCTCTCTAATATTGATTGTTAGATATCGTACATTTTCACTAAATCCCGTCTCGAGGGGATCCGGGTTGGAATAGGTCCTCAGTACCCCTTGCTTGTCGTAAGAAGCGACAAAATGGACCGGTTTTTCGGATGAGGCCGCAAACACCGAGGTCCCGTGTCACAGCAGGTGTGGCACGATAAAGATCCAAATCAGCTCAAAGGCTGTAAGCGCCGAGCATAGGTTTAAATTTTGCAGCCCTTCACCGGCAAAGGTAACGTCTCCATATGAGTAAAATAATCTCGAAGAGGGACGTTAAACAATATTTAATCGATCAATCAATCCTTTTTGTACAATATTTCTGAAAACTTACAATTCTACTTCGTTCTATAGAACAGAAGATCGGGTGGAACCCTTTACAATAGCTGTGGTTAGATGACTTACCAACATATCGCTGTGGCTTTGCGTACAATTTACTGGAATGAAAGATCGGTCTCCCTTCCACATTTGGATGACATGTTGTCTCTGTGATCGGTAAATGAAGATCATATTGGCTACCAAATATACAGCCGATAGGATATTGGCGATTGTAAAGGACACTGTTAATAAACAGGTATGTATAAATACATCAGAGAGTTTACAAAGGAATGAAATGAATGCTTTTTGAATCAATTCATGGTTCGGAGGATGGCTTCTGTATTACGATTGATGATGATGATGATGATGATGAGAGAGAGAGAGAGAGAGAGAGAGAGAGAGAGAGAGAGAGAGAGAGAGTTTGGGGGGAAACTGGCAATACCTCTGATAACCTGTATAAAAGTTTTCAAAGTCTTCTTAAACCAAGATGGATTGGTATCAGGCAACTGATCAATAATCTCTCCTGCATCATCAATATTTGCCACTATAATAACAAATATCTGGAAACAAAGTCAAAATTCATTGATAAAAACAAACGTTACATGAAGAATGGTACTTTAATCATTGAAACAAAAAAAATCATATTTAAACCATTACATAATAAAAGATCATGAAGACGATGGTGTTGATCACTAGGGTCCTTGTGGTGCACCTGTACAGACTTTTGTGAAGACAGCATAACTTCGCTTCATGAACAGCTCTCTCTGTGTTCTTTATTATCTTCTCTCTAAGATCATTGAAATTGTTTATATTTCGTCAATATATGATAGGTACTTCTTTATACTGTTCTCCGGGTAAAATTTTAACAAAAAGACGGTGGTATCATTTTCATAAGATTTCCCTATGTTTAATTTAATATCCAAGTATGAGGCAGATGTGGAAGACTCCGCAGTGTCTTTTATTTTGAGTTCACTGGGATATCTAGAATCGACATATGAATGAAAATGATTATTGTTAAAATAAGACATCGTCGATGTATTCAAATTTCGAGTTCAACACCACAAGAGGTTTTGTTCTTCTAATGTAGAAGCTTTTGAATAAATTCTGCCTCGTAAGAATATAAAAACAGGTCAGCTAATACAGCACAATTTGTGTCCATGGGAATTCCAAACGATTGTTGGAAGACTTGATCACCAAAGACTACGAAGATATTATCTATGGGGAACTCCAGCATCATTTTCAATATCAGCTTCAGAGTGTTTGTTCTTAGAATCTGGGTGGTATTTAACAACGTAATTCTTGGAGTGACTGATCACTGGATATGAATATTTCCATGTTCAATTATTGTTGAATAATGAATGAGGCAATTTCATTGGGCGCTCATGGAAAACCCTAAGCAAATTTGTCCAATTAAAGAGACGCTTTCAGTCCAATTTCGGTATACAATTGCTGTGATAGCAAAGTTAAGTTAGTGTTACCTTTAAAAACAGAAGAGTTCCATTACTATAACGATTACTTTGATTGGACGATATTTTAAAATATTTATTTATGAGAACGAGCGAGTAGGAATGAATGGACCCACGGGTGATAGAGAGAGGAAGGAAGCGTAATCAACCGTGGGTTTCCGACTATGATAGCAATCATGAGGAAATAGTTATAGTCATGTCAATTGGCAAAGATATCGAAGGCAAAGACATTTGAAATACAAATATGAATGTACAAATAAAAACAGTTTGTAAAGTGATCTCAACCAAAACACTTGTAAAATCCTACTAATATCAAAAGGTGTGTTTTAAGAAGGGATTTTATAATCATTGATACATGCTTTGTGATTCTTGTTTTTTTAGAGGGAGGATTTAAAAAAAAATTAATGTACTTATTACACTAATCAATGGTTGTCAATCTGTTACACGTAAAGAATCTCATAAAGTGCTATACTTGATGTTTTCCGATGTACTTGTAGAGACAGGTGTTTGGAGCAATTCCATCACATGCATCATCTGATCGATTTTGACTAAAGGCTCCTTGCTCTAAAATAAATGGAATCTAATTATGTTCGAAGTACAATTATAGATAAAGCAGTCTACATACTTGAATTGACAAATTGACTTACATTAACTGATTTCTTGAACAGGGCTGTCACACAGCGATAAATGAACAGAATCAGTAGATATGCTTCAGAGATTATTGTGATGAATTTAATGGACCACAGCTGAAACCAGTGTGAAGACAATGCCTACTATAATAGTATATAATATAATATAATATATATAATATTGGTAAACTATTCAAAATGCTATACCCAAATTCAATAAGATGTTCTATGAAAGGAAAATACCAAATTGTAATTTTTCACTACGAAGAAATTTTACACGTGTCTGAATTTTTCCCACTTAAATGAGTGGTTTAAAATTAAACAAACATGTGGTATGAACTTCTAGGAACAGATTTGGGGTGGAGTGGTGTGGCGTTACACGTAAATTGGATTCCGACGATTACTTAACATAATCGGTGTATATTTTGTGTAGTACATGCAGCGATTAAAGTGTCCAGGGGTAGGAAAGTGCTAGACTAAGTACATACATGTACCTAGTACTCTTATTTACACAGACGTCTTGTCTGAAACACGGTGAAGAATATCAACACTTTCTAATTGTGGTAAATTGAAACCAAGCACACAATAGTAACGTGTGTAGAAGTATTGATTTCATCAAATTTCCAAAAAAAGTACACATCAATAAAAAAAACTGTAAAGATACACTAAGGATGATACTTTACGTACATGTATTTATTATCTACTGTGGTGTCATCATTTTTCGTTGAATACAAATTTTCAGCGTCTTTTTGATATTGCAAAGTAATGAAATGCACAGATTTTATACATAGAGTAATTTTCCACGACATTGCGTATCAGTAAAATTATTTTTGATAAATCGACGAAATTTGATGACGACAAAAACTGTTTGATGATACATCGAAAGAAATATCTAGCTCAATCGGGTAAGTGACGTTGTGTGTATGTATATGCTTACCCAGGTCTCTGTGGTACAGACATAAAATCGTCCAATGTCTACAAGTGACCTAAATAACAAAATTAATACAAGGTATTCTTATTGTTTGCAATATTTTGTACTTGTGATCCAATTCATGAAATCTTTATTACTAGTTAACTTTTGTCTTTCTAAATATGAATTTCAAAGGATTTGAAGATCAATTGATTGCATATTGTGTAACGTTCTTCTATAGAGGATTTGAAGAGATTTAATCGAATTTGTATAATTACGCAGCTTAAAATTAAAGTTACATATAAAACACTTGATTAGTTTTTTCTGAAAAATTAATATTTGTACTTACAAAAGCAGAATATAAAGAAATCCTATGATGGATCCAAATAATCTCGAGGAAGTGTTCAAGCTTGCAAAAATGGGGTAGAATGCGATGGACATCATGAAGCACGTTATGAACATGGAAAGAACTGTAAGATAGTGTGGCTGACATCAAAGACCATTCAAGTTAAAATCCCACACAAACGCTATATTGAAACCATATGCATTCTGCTTCATACTTAGATATTTTATTGAATGTAGACATCAACGGCAAACTGACTACTCAACTGTATGACAAACGGGATGATTTCAGCTTCTCCATCGTCAACATCACATATTTATGTAGCAATATTCCATTATCACCTGCGTATGGTGTTTATATCTCTCAACTGACTCGATACACAAGAGCTTGTTCTACGTATGGTCAGTTTTAAAATCGAGGCAAGCTAATGACAAACAAGTTGATGGTACAGGGGTTTCAACAGTCTCGTTGAAGTCAGCATTTCGCAAATTGTATGGTCGTTATAACGATCTAGTTCGTCAATACAACCTATCATTGGGTCAAATGCTGTCTGACGTGTTTCATACCGATTGTCAGGCCGTTCTTGACACACTGATTTTGACTACGGACAATTCCGTTTACCTGATCAGGATATAGGGCTCACGGCGGGTGTGAGCGGTCGACAGGGGATGCTTACTCCTCTTAGGCACCTGATCCCACCCCTGGTGGGTCCAGGGGTCAATGTTTGCCCAACTATCTATTTTGTATTGCTTATAGGAGTTATGAGATTGATCACTGTTCGTTATCTTCGCCTTTCATGCAAATAAGTTTCAATTGCAAATGTACAAGTTATGACTGAGAATTTTCCGCTTTCATCTTTCATTCATCAATGCGTTTAGGTGTAATAGTAATAACATGTAAATCTTACATGATAGCCATGGATGCTCAGTAATTCTCACAGGCCCAAAGAATAAGTAGATAATGATATGATCCAAAGTGCACCCAAACGCTGCTGCATTGGCGACTGAATTTGAGGTTCCGTCCAAGAAATTGATCGGTCTGCAAAGAATGATAACATGGAATTCTTTCTAACACTATATAGAATGGTTTATAATGACATTCCTTAATTCATAGTTTCTATATTTCATTTTGTTTTTCATTTTGAAATTCATTGTAATAAAATTAAAATTTTCGGAAATTTTATATAATCACCCTTCTGTATCAATGCCGTATTTTCAAAGAGCAAATTATAACAATATCCGAATTTTAACTAAATGATCTAACGGTAAATAAATGTAGATTCACGTTTGCTACATGTTATACCCATTCTCTTTCATTTTGGTAACGATGCATCAATTGATATCCATTCAAAAGCCTAGAATTGATGAAGCTGATCATGATCATTTAATGTTAAACTTCTCAGATATAAGTACAATTTCTTTGACATAGTAAATGGTATGGCTGATTTTCTTTATTTTGTGCGTGAATATCAAACTACTGTAAAATTGGTAATTTACGCTTGGATTAAGTAAGCGTTTTCCCACATATACATGTAGCACAGACCCTGAAGCGTACTACAACACCACGAAACGGTACGAAACGAGTCTTGCACGGAACGCTGAACGATCTACACGGAGCGATGAACGGTTTGCACGGAGCGATAAACGATTTGCACGAAACGCTGAACAGTTTGCACGGAACGCTGAGCGATTTACACGAAACGCTTCGCATGAAATCCTGACCACTTTGTATGCGTGGCTTGCACGCTTTGTGAACGGTCTGCATGAAACGGTAGGGATGGCCTGCACGCTTTGGTTTTCTTGGCATTATTTGGTTCATCCTGAGATTAGTTTAAACAAATAATAGTTTTAAGATAATGGCATTATTCTAGATATTAAACAAGGGGCCCATGGGCCACATCGCTCACCTGAGTCACCTTGGCCCATATCTGAAGACTTTCTATATATATTTGCATGTAAAACCTTAGTCCCTTTTGTGGCCCCAACCTACCCCTGGAGGCATGATTTTTACAAACTTGAATTTGCATTATGTCAGAAAGCTTTCATGTAAATGTCAACTTCTTTGGCCCAATGGTTCTTGAGAAGAAGATTTTTAAAGATTTTCCCTATATATTTGTATGTAAAACTTTCATCTCCAATTGTGACCCCAACCTACCCCGGGGCCCATACTTTTAACAAACTTGAATCTGCACTATCAGGAAGCTTTCATGTAAATATCAGCTCTTCTAGCTCATAGGCTCTTAAGAGAGAAGAAGATTTTTCCTATATATTTCTATGTAAAACTTTGATCCCCTATTGTGGCCCCAACCTAACCCCGGGGGACATGATTTGAACAAACTTAAATCTGCACTATGTTAGGCAGCTATCATGTAAATATCAACATTTCCCCTATATATTTGTATGCAAAACTTTGATCACCCCTTGTGGCCCCATCATACCCCCGGGGGCCATGATTTGAACAAACTTGAATCTCACTATGTCAGAAAGATTTCATGTAAATAGCTTTTCTGGCTCAGTGGTTCTTGAGAAGAAGATTTTTAAAGATTTTCCCTATATATTTGTATGTAAAACTTTGATCCCCTAATGTGGCCCCATCATACCCCTGGGGGTCATGATTTTAGCAATTTTGAATCTGCATTATGTCAGAAAGCTTTCATGTAAATCTCAGCTTTTCTGGCTCAGTGGTTCTTGAGAAGAAGATTTTTAAGACTTTTCCTCTATATTTGTATGTAAAACTTTGATCCCCTAATGTGGCCCCATCCAACCCCTGGGGGCCATCATTTGAACAAACATGAATCTGCACTATATCAGGAAGCTTTCATGTAAAAATCAGCTTTTCTGGCTCAGTGTTACTTGAGAAGATTTTTAAATAACCCCACTCTATTTTTGCCTTTTTTGATTATCTCCCCTTTGAAAGGAGCATCGCCCTTCATTTTAACAAACTTTAAAGCCCTTCACCCAAGGCTGATCTTGGCCAAGTTTGGTTGAAATTGGCCTAGTGGTTCTGGAGAAGAAGTCGAAAATGTAAAAAGTTAACAGACGGACAGACAGATGGACAACAGGCGATCAGAAAAGCTCACTTGAGCTTTCAGCTCAGGTGAGTTAAAAAGGTCGAGAAAAAATGATAATGATTCATGGTAAAATGATTGCTCATGTACGACGCGGTAAATTTCATTTTTACTTATTAAATCAATGACTTATGAACACGTTGGAATAAAAACAAATGAATATTTTTTTTAACTTCGGAAATGAAAAAAAAAAATATGCAAAAATTGTATCGTCGTGGAATATCGATTATTCAACTTTTATTGATTCATTGCTTTATTGAATTAATAGAAACTGAATATATGAAATGGTCGCATCTGGTTTGCTATTTTTGTACATTCATTCTGAGTGTCGTTAAAGAACACATTTGGGGGGGGGGGGGGGGGGGGGGGGGGGGGGGGGGGGGGGGGATGGATGTGAACGGTCCGCACGAAACGGTAGGCATGACCTGTACGCTTTGATTTTTTTCGGCATTACATTCTTTCTGGGGTTAGTTTAAACAAGAAATAGTCTCAATATAATGGTTCATTATGTAATATTCAAGATATTAAAAAGGGTTGAGAAAGAAATGATAATGATCCATTTTAAAATGACTGCTCATGTACGACGCGGTAGATTTCGTTTTTACTTATTAGCGTCTGTTTCGCTATTTTTGTACATTCAATTTAAATGCCGTTAAACACTTGTGCAATTTGTATTTTCCAGGCCTCTTCTCAAAGACAGATGTTGAATAAACCTAAACATATTTATATACGTGAATGACAACAGATACAATGATTAAACAACTTCTCGTCAGGTAAGACTGGAACATATTCTCGGGCGAGGGGAGATGCATCTAGACATCGTATTAACCAGTCGATAAACACCTTTCACCTTGGACAAGAAGGAAAAATATAAAACAAAAAGAAACAATCAAAATATGATTGAAATAGACTGAGAAATAAATCAAATATATAAATGAATAGATAAAATAAATCATGACTAACTACAGTAATGATCAACAGATTTTTTCAACATTGTATGTAAGTTTGCGATTGTTATATTAGCCTCAATTTTAAACCTATAGAAAACTGCATTCATTTTTGAGAAACAAAAAATTATAAATACCCCTTTTGTCATATTTCAATTGCCCCCGCCGATTTTCACACCTTCTGTACGAATGTTCATACATTCGTACTTTAATTCCCTCGTGTGAAGATTATGCAATTATATATACTAGAAATGCACAGTTATGTATAATACATTGAAATATACAGAACATAATATTACATCATGTCATACAACTGATAGAGTGAAGAACAAACAGAATACTAGATCATGTCATACAACTGATAGAGTGAAGAACAAACAGAATACTAGATCATGTCATACAACTGATAGAGTGAAGAAAAAACAGAATACTAGATCATGTCATACAACTGATAGAGTGAAGAACAAACAGAATACTAGATCATGTCATACAAATGATAGAGTGAAGAACAAACAGAATACTAGATCATGTCATACAACTGATAGAGTGAAGAACAAACAGAATACTAGATCATGTCATACAAATGATAGAGTGAAGAACAAACAGAATACTAGATCATGTCATACAACTGATAGAGTGAAGAACAAACAGAATACTAGATCATGTCATACAACTGACAGAGTGAGGAACAAACAGAATACTAGATCATGTCATACAAATGACAGAGTGAGGAACAAACAGAATACTAGATCATGTCATACAAATGATAGAGTGAAGAACAAACAGAATACTAGATCATGTCATACAACTGATAGAGTGAAGAACAAACAGAATACTAGATCATGTCATACAAATGACAGAGTGAGGAACAAACAGAATACTAGATCATGTCATACAAATGATAGAGTGAGGAACAAACAGAATACTAGATCATGTCATACAACTGATAGAGTGAGGAACAAACAGAATACTAGATCATGTCATACAACTGATAGAGTGAAGAACAAACAGAATACTAGATCATGTCATACAAATGACAGAGTGAGGAACAAACAGAATACTAGATCATGTCATACAACTGATAGAGTGAAGAACAAACAGAATACTAGATCATGTCATACAAATGACAGAGTGAGGAACAAACAGAATACTAGATCATGTCATACAAATGACAGAGTGAGGAACAAACAGAATACTAGATCATGTCATACAAATGGTAGAGTGAAGAACAAACAGAAGGAAGGAAAACAATGTAAAAAAAAAATGGAAAAAATATTCACAAATTTATGAAGTTATGGATTAAGTTTATAGTTTTGTTTTACATTCCTGACACTATCTAGCAGATATGAGAGCCCAGTTGTATCAGGTGGCTGCATTTCTTACATCGCGAAAATTAAAGAGTTGAAGAATACCGGGTATACAAGTTATACAAAGGTCGGTCTTCGCATTATGCAGACAGTTCCGATAAACAATTTTGAAGAAACGATTTTTTTTAATCAATAAGAGAAACTTGATCATACAAGTGTAACAAGACAAATGAATTATTCTTATATACCAAAAAAAAAAAAATAAAAAAAAATCTACCGACGGCACATATATACATGTCTCTGTACTTGCTAAAAACTACCAGGAGTGGTAAAATGGTATGGGATTTTACTCTGCATGGTGGTTTTATGATAAACTGTTTTCTTTTGCTTATTTGCAGATTGTCATTGTATAAAGCCCGTCTTAGAGACATTTTAAAATAATTGCACAAATTCCCAACAATGTCCACCTGTCCTGCATTTACATCCAATACCGAATTGACTTGCACGTTTTGCACGGTCTGTAAGTTTCTAAGGGCGTTGTTTGAACGATCATCATTTTTCTATGGGCGTGGCTTGATCATATGTTCGAAATGATTCTTCTACGAAACGCTGAACGGTCTGCAGGGAACGGTGAATGGTTTGCACGAAACGGTGAACAGTTTGCACGAAAACTCTGAACGGTCTGCACGGAACACTGAACGGTTTGCACGGAACGAAACGAAACGCTTTGGAGATGTAATAGCACGCTTCAGGGTCCGTATAACCCTAAAGCAATGACACAGGGGGGAGGGGTTGGTTGTTGTTGTCACATGTTTCGCATCACTGGGCATGCCAATATAATTGGAAACACAACGTATGCGGTTGCTATTTTCAGAGGCGGGAAATGCAAAGGTGCATAAACGTGATCAATCTCACAACTCCTATAAGCAATACAAAATAGATAGTTGGGCAAACACGGACTCCTGGACACACCAGAGGTGGGACCAGGTGCCTAGAAGGAGTAAGCATCCCCTTTCGACCGCTCATACCCGCCGTGAGCCCTATATCCATCTATCAATTATTCCACACTTATATATCACTTTATCTAATCAACACAATTACCCTGAGGCGCTTTACTTGTCAAACAAACTAAAACAAAGAACAATAAATACATAAAAGTGTACATGGAATAATACTAAACTAAGTTTAACATAGTAACTAAGGCAACACTATAAATGATTATTCAAGACATGCTAAACGATTATGAGAATGGGATTTTTATTTAACTATCTTTTTAAATTCTATCTTTACCTGTAAAACAACTGTTTACAATAAGACAGAATTACAAATTAAATGCAACTTTAAAAAGATTTGCTTTAAGTTTGTTTATAAAAACAGCGAACGAACTTTCGAATTGAAGATTGGGAGAGATTGACTTCATCATTAGGATTATGACATCAAAAAAGACCGTGACGCCACATCTATCCTTTTGCTCCAGCTACGATCGATATTACATTTAGTTATGATACATTTACTCTGGGTTTTCTCCTTAATATTGTTAGGAATTGAAACTGAATGCTATCTTCCCATATACAATGTAGTTTCATTTTTGCGGAAACATTTTAAAACAAATTATAGCAACTGGGACGCCACAATCAAAACGCGGCATTTTCAATATTATAGATTACGACGTCACAGTAGAAAACGTAGAGAAGCTATTTTGATTGGGTTTCGTTAAATGCTGAATTACAAAACAAAGTGCGCTCCATTCAATATGCCACTGTGAAGAAGAGACTTAGCCCCTTACATGGCAGAGAAATATGTGTTTCTTGTAAATTAGCAACATATAATCAATGTATTTTCTTTGTAAATTTGGTCTTATTTACCTATAATAAAGTATATATTTCCAAGGTTAGATTGTGAACTTCTGAAAAGGATATTCAAAACGTTGTTTTTTTGTTGCCTTGGTAACAAGAACTGATTAATAATGTGGAAATTCATTCCGATGGCTATATACTAAGTTTCATTTCCTATAGATATGAAATAAATGGTGATAATAAAATCAGATCAATGCTATCAAATGCATATATATATATATATATATATATATATATATATATGGAAAGTATTGTGGGAACACTATAAACAAATATATTGCAGAAATTATATAGTTACCAACTTGTGTATAGTGAAGATAACGAACAGTGACCAGTAAATGACCAGTATCTTTAAAAGTTACTGGTCATTTACTGGTCACTGTTCGTTTGTTGATTTATAGCGTGAATATGGGCTAAATGAAGTCAAATTACCATTCATTATAAGCTAATATGCTCACAAAATCACAAAAATAAGTTGAATTTAATGTTGGTCCAAAGTTCAAGGTCATTGACCCTTTATTTCGATGTCAATGTCATGATAAAATGTCAATACATTACTGAGATTCTAATGAAAACAGGTGGATCAAATTGTGTAAAGTTTTCATTGAAGCTGAGTACTTCTCTTTTTATTTACCACAATACAGAACGAAATAAAATGGAATACTTCATAACATTTTAAAGAAATTATTTACTCAAAACAAATAATTCACATATTCATGTGCAAGTAAAATGTTCGGAAGCATTGCTCACAACACAAATGCCTGTTACAACTACATTTTAGCAAATACACCCTCCTTTTTTCACTCTGCTTAGTACACCATTGATAAGTGGATGTTGACCGATCCTGACGAAATATTTTATGACACATTTTGACGATGTTTTAGTTTTCGTTTAAGGACTATAAGATGATATTCTATTTTAGATATATAAAAAGGAATACGTTCCTGTGTTATCAAGTCAATTAATTTTAAATTATATATATGTGGTGATTTGCTGATTTCATTACACGCGACATAAAATATATATGCAATATTACGATGATGAACTGTCACGTAAACCAATGAAACAATCGGCACTGTTTTCCAAAAGTGAACTTTTTTCATCAACTATATTACAAACAACTGTATGATCTTTTGTTATGTCAACTTTAATCTGATCTTATGACTTTTCACACAAGTATAACGCGAGGTTAAAAATATCGCAAAAATTCAATACAATTTGATTAACCTATTACGTACTCCATGACTTTAAAAACAAGAGGCCCGCATGCCTTATCGGTCACTTGAATACTAGTGAAAAACTACAAATACTTCCATGGGCTATGAAATCTAGAAAAAAAATTCCTGTTCTGAATATCTAAGCTAAATTCTAATGTTCAGCAACAGTATAAACAAGATGTGTTCTTAAAACTTCACTGCCCTCAAAAATGGATACAATGATGAAAGGCTTTAAATAATAGGCGTATTAACATTAAAATATCAAAAGATATGACTAATTTGGACTCATCTAAAGTCATAACCCTGGGTTATGAAATTCACCATTTTTTGTACATCTTTTTCTGCTATCTCTAAGTATGCATTTAGATTTTATACAGTATCAGCAAACTTACACATACATACTATATACTAAGTTTGGCCCCACCCTGGGGTCAGAACCCTTACTCTGGAGAAAATCAAATTTACAATTTTGGTAAAAAAAAAAACTACCTGCTCTATCCATTTAGCACTATATACCAAGTTTGGCTCCGCTCTGGGGTCAGAACCCCTACCCCGGGGATCATGAAATTTACAATCTCCGTCCCCCTTGTTCCAAATATGCTTCGTACCAAATATGAAAAGAATTGGAATGATAGTTATCAAGAAGAAGTTAAAAATGTTTATTGTTCACACATTTAATGACTGACCATTTTGGCCCCACCCTGATACCAAAACCCCTACCCCTGGGATCATCAAATTTACAATTTTGGTAAAGGACTACCTGCTCTTTTTAAATATCTATTTGGTGTCAATATAGTATCAACCACACTAAAGAAGATGTTATTTAAAGTGTTTTACACATAAACACTATATACCAAGTTTGGTCCCGTCCTGTGGTCAGAACCCCTACCCCGGCGATCATGAAATTTACAATTTTGGTAGAAACCTTCTTGCTCTCCATCACTATGTATTTAGTTTTTCTTACACATGTGCGGTTCTTGAAAAGAAGATTTTTGAAAATTGGTCAATTTTGGGCAGTTTTTGCCCCGACCCTAGGGCCCCAGGAATGCTGGAGTCCTGAAATTTATAATTTATGTCCCCTTTGTCCAATTGATGCTTCATACCAAATTTGAAAAGAATTGGACTTGTAGTTATTAAGGAGAAGTTAAATTTTAATCAGAATTTTTTTTCTTTCTTATTTGTTGATTTTTCACTATGATTTGAATGTTATAACCCTTATTTTTAGAGTTTAGATAAATCTTCCACATACTCTATCAGAGATGCGTAAAAATGCGTATCTTCCATGTAAGGTATACCATCTTAAATATACTTTCAAAAAATTGAAATACATTTCTTAAAGGTACATTCATAGACCTCCTAATTATTATGGCGTACTTAGTGGTCTGTAATGAATTATAATAGGGGTTTATACCATACCACCCCCTAATAAATTAAAAACACAAGGAATGAATCGAAATTTCAAGACAAACGAAAAGGATTACGTAATGTGGCCAATATCAACAGACAATAATAACAAAACAACAAAAACTACATATAAATACACCTAGCTCTACAACTACACTAAATCTAAAAACGTATTTACATCGCAGACTACATGTTCTTTTTAGTTTTTAGGCTTGCCAATCAATGTTAAAAGCAGAACAAATTAAAACTTGTCCTATTCCTCCAAAGAGCTGATCCACAATGTACGAATTATTGATAATAGACTTAAGGCTATGATAGACGACGGAGAAGCTGAAATCATGCTGTTTGACATAGAATTAAGTTGTTAGTTTGCCGTTAATATCCATTTTCACTAAAATATCGAAATACGAAACAGATGTGGGGGACTCTGTGGTGTCTTTTATCTCGCTTTCACAGGGATATATCGAATCGACATACAGGTATGGATGAAAATGATTATCAATATATAAAACGTCGTCGATATATCTAAATGTCAAGTTGAAGGTCAAGAGATTATTTCTTCTCATGTGGAAACTTTTGAATAAACTCTGACTTCATAAGAATATTGTAACTAACAGATTTATATAGCGCCCTATCAACATTAGTTTTCTAAAGCGCTTTACAAATGTGAGAGAAAAGATGATATAAAATCGATGTGCACATACATGTGAACAGGGCTTGAAGCTAACTTTTTATATCACCAGTCCAGCCGGACTGATGGGGTATAACTTCAACCAGTCCGCAGAAAGAGTTTTCCAGAAATAATTAAACATATTTCGTTAATGTTACTAAAATGAAATTTAACTCCATGTGCCTCAGGCACTATTGTAACACTAAAATGTGGGATTTATATTTACGAATCAGATTCGTCTGATGTCTACAGATCGAAGCATGCTAAATGTGTGTATAAAATTTCATAAGTCTATTTTCCAAAATGATGCTTTAGAAAATTAACCAGTCCCATCGAAATGACTAAAAGAAATGTCAGTCAAGTCAGTCTGCAAGACTTTTAACCAGTCACAGACTGGCGGGCATATGTTGATTTCGAGCCCTGTATGAATAAAATATTCATAGTGTCAGAATTAAAATGCATAATCATTATTATCAATATATAGCGCCTAATGTAATGATATAATTACACTAATAACAGATAAAACGATTTAAAACAACCCTTAGGAATAATTAAATACAAAAACAGGTCAGCCAACAAAGGAGCACAATTCGTACCCATGGGAATTCCAACAGAATGTTGGAAAACCTAATCATCAGACTACAAAGATATTGTCAATGAGAAACTCCAGTATATATAATTTTTCATTTCAACTTCAGAGTACTTGTGCATGAAATCAGAGTGGTGTTTGACAAAGTAATTTTTTGGATGACTGATCACTAGATATGAATATTTCCTTTTCCCACTTTTGTTGAAAAAGCAACTGTCTATGAGGTCAAACAGTCTAGTCTTTAATTCATCGTATGCATTTTCTTTATACAATTGTATATTTTTTTTTTGCGTCAATTACGCAATAAATGACAAATTTCCATTCATTTGTTGTTGGGTTTTGCCTGCCTCAAGCAATAACAAAGTAGTCTCCTTCGCAATGTTTATAACGTCGAAACATAATATCGATATTACTTATTGTGTATAAAAACTACGTCCAATTATATCAACATCTTAACTGTTGTGATACTTGAGGAATTTTTTTCTAATTCAATCAAATTAACTTACTCTTATAACATATCATTAAACAAATCTGCTTTTCTGTGCATTCAATACTTCAAGTTTCAAATTATACGCGCATTGATGAAAAAGTTTTCCGTCCAATTTTTCGTTTGATACATGCATCAAAACAAGAATTATAAGTTATCATTTAATTATGTTTTTAAAAAAGAAAATCAAATAGTTTCTCTCACCAAAAAGCTTGAATTAACGTTTATGAAATGGCGCGTAGGAATACATATATATCGTAACGATGAAAACAACAAAACTGGCTGTGCGTTCAGGTCAGATACAGTTACCTTGCAGAATCAAATAGATTATACGCCAAATAAAAGATGCAATGATTAAAAGCTGAATTAGATATACAAAAAGAGAACAAGCGGTGACTGGATGTGGAACGGTGGAATGCGGCTCGGCTCCTTTTTAGTATCAAGTAAAAAGCTCAACACCTCTTCATCTAAATCGCCCTTGTTGAGCCCCATATAACGCCGTTCAATTTCATAAATATCTCCCAGATCAAAAGTCGTCGCTTTCTCCGTCATGTTAACGAACATACATGTCAGGAACTCGTGTAATCTGCATGTCTACTTCTACCAGTCAGTTTCCTACATCATCAAGTTGATAATTCTTCCATGTCATCACTATATGTTTTGTTTCTTTAAATTTGTATTTTATTCATATGGTTGTGTTTATTTTTGGTAGCAATGGAAAAAAAAAACCAAACAAATATATTTCGTTTACAATTCTTCTGTGAAAATCCCCGTTTATAAATAGAGCTAAATTAAATTAGAACGGGGAAGACGCATTCCATAGAAAAGTAGTCCCGCGTGCTTAGTGCAGATGAACTCCGGACGAAATTTTTTTTGACTAAGACATCACACGAATTTTCATCCAATCAGCATCGTTGTAAAGTCATCACTTTAAAAGTTATTAAATGATTTGAATACCAGTTTCTCAAATAAAGTTTGATATGCCTTTGTATTCTGAAATACATGTACATGTATGATAGTACATCAACTTGTTACTCACAATGGTAATCCGGGTCTACCATGGCAAACGTCAGCTTTGAAGCGCCTCTTTTCAAAAAAGCATATGATCACTATCGCCACAATCTAGTTAATGATAAAATAATCAACTATTGATCAATGTCTCCCATATAGTAAGGTTTGTAACAGTTCATATACATTTAAAACAGAAAATCTTTGCATTCTATGAAGCGAAAAGTACCTAACACCAGTTTATTTCATGTAAGTTAGTCAATAATTAAATCCATTTCTTTAATGAGGCAAATACATGTACAGATACGTTTTAGATACACGTATATTGTGCAACGAGGTTTAATTAACATATTTGACGAATACATTTCAGAAAATCTATACTTTACCGCATATATAACCATTCCGAATTCAGTGAAGAGAGCAGTGTTGATTTGACTACACAGATCAGGTTCTGCAGAGTCGGGTTGAACGGTTTGGTTCTGCATACTGCATAAAAAAGCACAAAATGCATTGAAATGATATGGCTAACCTTAACCCATGCTATTCCAAACTCTCACATCATGATTACATTGTGTAAGATCAACACCCCCTCCTTCCCAAGACAAGGAAGCATACTTATATGTTGTACATAAGACCGGTCGACAGGGGATGCTTACTCCTCCTAGGCACCTGATCCCATATCTGCTATGTCCAAGGTTCTGTGTTTGCCCAACTATCTATTTTGCATTGCTTATAGGAGTAATGAGATTGATCACTATTCGTTATCTTAACCTTTCACACACACACACACACACACATATATATATATATGAAAATCTAAAAGCCGTTTTAAGTTTTTTTCCATGTAGTGTTTGCGACCTTCGCCTTTGTTATTTAAATATAACATGATTTCCATATTTGAACATTGGTGCAATGAAACAGTCTAAGAAGGACAATCTCCAAATTCAAAAAATTAATAATTGTAAAATAAAGGTAAACGTTACTTGTCATTTTAAATTCAAATAAAAGGTGAAAAATAAATCGAAAACCTTTTCCAACAATTTCAAGAATGTCGCGAAATAAGGTCACGGAGTTCGTGGAATGTGTAAACGTACACGCGGTCACACGGCACTAAAAAGAGATCTAACTAGATTGAAACAAAAGTTGCAAATGGCAAGCAATGGGGTTCAACAGAAAACAAATGGTGGCATATTTCTGCCATTGGTTGTGGTAATCATGTCGATTTGTCAGAATATTATATCGACTTTTTCGTTAATTATGTCGACTTGTTGAATTTTTTTTTTTCAGTTGTCAAAAAACCGAAAATTTTAAAACCATAGAAATGCTTTCACGTCCAAAATGTACCATTCACTTAGCAACATAATGAATTGACAAGCCGGTGTAACATTAAATAGTGACCCCGTTGAAAAACGACCCCGGGGGTCATTTCTTAACATTAAAAGTTGACCCCAATCAAATTTTGCCGTTAAATTTTGATCAAGAACGGTCGTTGAAAAGTGATCAACGTTAAATTTTGATCAGTAAAGGGGTCATTTTTAACGCCTACTTAAATATTACATAGATGATGCAAATCATTAAAATGGATTGTCAAATAGAGATGAGGGGGAGATAATTTATCCAAGCAAGGGGCATTAAGGGCCAAGATTTGCCCAAAGTCAAAACAGCCTATTACGGCCTTTGAGCAGAAAGGGATCTTCATCGTGTCACACCTGCTGTGACACGGGGCCTCGATTTTTGTGGTCTCATTCAAAGAACCGCCCATTTAATCGCCTCTTACATGTACGACAAGCAAAGGGTACTGAGGACCTACTCCAACCCGGATCCCCACGGGACCGAATGCTCAATAAAGAACCGACCAGTACCATATATGGAAAACGGTGAAACATACCTGTCGTAAAGAGCTTGAAGACAAAAAGTGTACGATGTGTAGTGGACACAGAATTACCCGGTAGAATTGAAAGACGAACAGGTAGAAATAATCACTGCAGTGCTAGAGGTTAAAGATATGTGTTTCCCAGTGCAAAATGCTTTATTTTCTTCATTCAGGCCTAATGAAAGCAATTTTCATCAAAAGAAGAACATTAATCTTCATATTAATTTGATTTCACGCTGCAATGTCGACTTAACTTATATTAGTAAACTCATTTCACAGCGTTTATTTGAAACTATAAATTAATAGTACTTCTGTAAAATAACGGCGTAGTAACATTGTCTGTAAAAGTTGATATTTCATTATTTGGGAGCTGTTCGCTTACACAATGACAATTTCCGGTAAAATGGAACACAGCGAAATTCAAACTCGTAGGTTTTAGTTCTCTTTCTACGCTAATTAAAATGGAAAATTTTAATGGCGAGTCAGTTGTGAAAGTAACTTTTTGGTTGTATATTAATGATATGTGATATTCCAACACATTTAATTCCTTTGATTTTAGACAAAAATAGAATTATTTTTTATAATACTCTTAATGATAATGAAGTAAAACCTAAAGGCGACAGGCCAATTAAAAAAATGGAATGAACGGTTTCAACTTTTACAAGATGAATGGGGAAACATTAATTCTGATGTATTTTTTATTATTAAAGAAAGAAAATTAAAGTGGTTTCAATATAGTGTTAACCACAGGATATTGACTACCAACACATTCTTACAAATTATTCACAATCTATGTACATTATGTAGCCAACAAAGAGAAAGTATTGAACACCTATTGCATGAATGTGAACTATAAAAATAATAATAATACTATATTTATATAGCACCCTTTTCATACACTGCATGTATGTACGCTGAAAGGTGTTATTTGAACTAGTTCAAATATTTATAAGGAATGTATATGAATAGATCAGTAATATGTTTTCTTTTGATGTTATAGCTTGTAAAAAAGAATATTAGTAGGGGAAAAACCAGGGTTCGAGCACAGTAGCCTCCCATAGAGTTACTATGGAGTAGCCTCCTGGTAGCCTACCAGGGTGTGAGACTACCTATGACGTCATCTAATGAGTTCAATTAACAAATTAATTTAATGAGATTAATTAAAAATCAATCAAGTGTCAATTAGAACTAATTTGATTATTAATTATTGATTACATAATCTCAGGAATGTTATGATTCAAACGCAGTCGAGCCTAACACAACTCCAATAGCTGAAAATTGAAAATTAAGTTCGACAATTTAGAAATTATCCAATCCAATCAAAGAATGGTCTACGGTCAGTCTGGCAGGTATACAAAGCTCGACAATGATCAGGCTCTTCACTAAAATGAAATCCAATCCATGCTCAAAACCTCTAACATATACTACGACAAAATCATCACACGTTTGAGGGGGGTGGAGGATCTATTGGTCGATTTAAGTCAGTACACCAGGCACACAAACAACAAATGTACACACTGCCAGGTCCCAGAAACAACCGCCCATTACCTTTTACACTGCCCATTATACAACTGCCATTGATAGATAGATAGATAAATAGATAGATCGATACATAGATAGATATGTGAAAAATTGTCTCAGTGTCCGGTAATCAATAGGTAAAATATTAAATAAGATATGATATGGCCTGGAACGTATTGTGATATTTTATTTAATATTATATATATATATATATATATATATATATATAGTGGGATAAATCTCCGATATAATCTTCTAGAGTGCTCGACGGTGTGTGTGTGTGTGTGTGTGTCACAACAAAACACTTGAGTTAAATAGCTTTAAGCTGACTTTGAAAAATGTACAGTATACAATGTAGAATTGAAATTAGCTATAAGAAACCACTATGATGAATTTAAAAAAACAAAGAAGTTATTTGAGCAACTTTGAATACAATAAACTAAAACTTTATAACTGTATGATGCTATATGTATAAATATTGTCAAGTAGACAATTTAGTAAATTACATGCAAAGACTGTCGTGTACATGTACATATGAATGTCCTATACCCTTAAACATTGGCCTACTTTTTATTTAAGGATTATGTAGCCAGAGTATTGTTACACTTTTCTTCTTTCTTTATTTGTGAGTGCCTGTTGTATATATATTGTTTTACCTATTAATTACCCCATATTCACTGGCTAAGTTGGAATGTAGGGGTTTGTAAAAATCCAAACCCGATAAATGCCAATAAACAACATTTACTCACCAAAAAACAACAAGCAAGATGTGCTTGTGAAACACAAATGCCCCCGATCATGGCCAATTCCAAAGATGGCCAAGGTCACAAGCACCAAGATCTTGGTACTAGTAGAAAGATCTTGTCACCAGAAATGCTCATGTGCAAGATTAGAAGTTATGACCAATGTCAAATTCTTTAAAAGTAGGTCTATGTCAAGGTCAAAAAGTTTAGTACACACGGAAAGGTCTAGTCACAAGGAACACTCATGTGAAATATGAAAGCTCTATCACTTACTGTTACTAGGAAGGTTAAAGTTTCAGACAGAATGAGGGACAGGACAGAAAAAACAATACCCCCCCCCCCCCCCCCCCCCCCGATCTCGGGGGCATAAAAATGTGTGACATGATTTTACCAAAACATGTACTGAGTGCAATTGGAGGGGAGGGGGGGGGGGGGGGGGGTCATTGCGGGCATTCTATTGTTACACCGGGTCCATAGGACATTATCACTTTCACGATAGAACATTCTATTTAATTCCCTTAAAGCTCAAGAGACTTGCATTCTCAGAAGGGGGGTATCATTCGGTGTCATTTCAGTACGCAGAAGTCACAAGGAACTCCATGTATCTTGTGATATTTTGCCGTGCGGCTGTGACAAAGTTCTCGAGCAACAAGTGTCAGCTAACAATCTCTCACCAGACCGCGCGTTACGCAAGCTTCACAGTATAGTGCGAGTAGCGCACGTAACTCTGGGTAGAGTATGTTGATTTTCTAGTACCACCTGTCTGCATATTTATTACCAAATATGAAGCGTCATTAAGGTCAAAGGGTACATTGGCTGTTCCGTATAACGTACATGTAACACATGGAACAACCGTATTCTATTTAAGAACTTAATTCTAGTTTATATATTTTTTAAAAAGGCCTATTAATATATACAACAATATGTCGTTCTTTGTTGCTTCATCGGGAGATAGGTAGCGATCATTGCAGGAAAAAAAATACATTTTTTCTGCAATGCTTGCTATATGTACATGTACCTTCACCACCCGATGAAATAACAAAGTAAGCATTGTATTGTTTAATACTTATCATTTCCATTAGTGGAACTCTTCAAATTAAAGGCGCGTAAAGTCCTGCTACCGGGACAACATAATGTAAACACATTACTTAGGCATACATAATATGAATTATGGTATCGAATATATATTATAACCGACTGCAAACCACAACACTGATTAAAATTCTAAAGTCAAATTTAGGAATTGATTATTCTTACAAGAAAACAGACGAACTTATTAAACTATGTGAGGAAGAGAAGCTACTAAATTTGCCAAGTCTGACCGATATAAAGCGTCAATCGCAAGAAGAACTGTGAAGGGAAAAACCTATATGCACATCCAACACAAGAACTTTTCTTGTAATTAATGTGATGAATATGTTTTTAAAGTTATTCTGTCAGACTATGAAGACATTCTATTTTATCATACAATTAGGACAGGTTCATATGGCACGTACACGTACACCCTCCGTCAGTTTCCATATTTTAGAACAAGTTATATACATGTATATGCCAAACTGCAATTTTTAAAGACGTTTATAACACTAATTAACACACCTAATGCGTTTCCAAACTGCATCTAAGCTTGGGTGTCCAGAGAACATCGTTGTTTGGAATTTTTAAAATAGGTGTGGTGGAGTTTTAAAAACATGTAACATCTTTAATAAGATAGTGTTAGAATATTTGAAAAATGCAGTTTGACTAATGGTAATTTTATTTAAAAATACACCATGTATTTTAACTTTTAAAAGGGGGGAGGGGGTGTGCTATGACCGTTTCGTTTATGTCCCAGTAATCTCGCACTTGCTCGCGAGATTTGTGCATTTTCTTACCAATGACGCACAAGAGTCATCAAAGCGCGATAAATCCAACGAGCTGGTAATGAGAAGTATTAGTAGCCGCGAGGAAGATACATAGTGTAAATGACTTTTTTGCCTTTTCACGTACATTAATTCGATTTACAAGGGTGAAAGTACTTTCCATAATAGGGCCTGATTACTTGATATTCAATTAGACATGTAGGCCCTAAATCAGATTTTACAACACTCATTGTGTAGATTAATCAAACATCAAACTCACGTTCTATATCAACTTTGCAGTCGATTCACAAAGTTGAACACATTAGATTTTCGTCAAAAATGCTCAATAAAAAAGAAAGGATTCACAAAATGAATTTCTGAAAGTTCTTTCTACGAATTTAATGCATGTAGACAAAAATAAGATCGGTGAAGTTGGCTACTAGTAACCAGCTACTAGTAACTGGCTACTTAAAAAGAGAAAAGTTGGCTACTAGTAGCCAGCTACTTGAACCAGGAAAAGTTAGTTACTAGTAGCCAGTTACTAGTAGCCAGCTACTAAAAGTAAGAAAAGTTAGCTACTCGTAGCCAGCTACTACAAAATATAAAAGTTATAATTACTGATAGCTCGCTACCAGATAAAGGTTAATGAGTTTGAAAATTATTATCTATCGGATTTATTTCTAAAGAGGACGTATGAAATTTCATGCTCAATTATCCCCAATTACATAACGTTGCAATGCAAAATACGAATAAACTTTTTCAACTGAGTGTTTACTTTAAAAGTGATACGGATTGAATTCAGACCTTCCAACATTTGATATACCATCCATTTTGAGATATCTGCTACTTTTACAATTTGATTCGAGTTACCCTGAAATTTCAACATAAGTGTGAATACCGTAAGAAACTTTATGTTTGACTTTATGTTTGTATTAGATATCTGACGAATTTACGACTATACATATGGCAAGAAGTGATAGATGGTGTTTTGTTACGCCACGAATTTTCAGATATCGCTCTTTAGGAAATCAGTTACTTATACATTTTGATTATCGGTACAATGAAATTTCAAGATCCGTGTGAATACCTTAAGGAACTCCGTGTTTATATCATATATTTAACTAACTTACAACGATACGTATGGCGAGTAGTGATATTGGGTATCGTGAAATGTCATCAATTTTCAGATAACACGCTTAAGGAAGTCAGCTACATATACTTTTTGATGGCAAGTAAACTGAAATTTCAAGTTTTTCGCAAATATCTTAAGGAACTCTGAGTTTGTATTAGATATCTGACTAATTTACAATTATCAACGTGAAGAAGAGTGATATTAGGTATCTTGACATGCCATAAATTTCCAGATATCACGCTTAAGGAAGTCAGCTACTTATACCTTTTGATTCCTGGTATCCTGAAATTTCAAGTTTTTCATAAATATCTTAAAGAACTCCTTGTTTGTATTAGATATCTGACTAATTTACAACTACCCACCTGAAGAGGTGTGATATTAGGTATCTTGATATGCCAACAATTTTCGGATATCATACTTAACGAAGTCAGCTACTTATACCTTTTGATTCCAGGTAACCTGAAATTTCAAGTTTTTCATAAATATCTTAAAGAACTCTGTGCTTGTAGTAGATAGCTGATTAGTTTACGTCTATCCATGTGAAGTGGAGTGGTACTAGGTATCTTGAAATGCAATTAATTTTGAGATATCACGCTTAAGGAAGTCAGCTACTTATACGTTTTGATTGCAGATAACCTGAAAATTAAAGTTTTTAGAAAATATATTAAGGAACTCCGTCTTTGTTTTAAATATCTGATTAATTTACCAATGCACATATGACAAAATCTGATATTAGGTATCTTGATATCCCATCAATTTTCAGATATCACTCTTAAGGAAGTCAGCTACATATACCTTTTGATGGCAGGTAAACTGAAATTTCAAGTTTTTCGCAAATATCTTAAGGAACTCTGTATTTGTATTAGATATCTGACTAATTTACAACTACCCACGTGAAGTGGTGTGATATTAGGTATCTTGATATGCCAACAATTTTGAGATATCATAATTAACGAAGTCAGCTACTTATACCTTTTGATTCCAGGTAACCTGAAATTTCAAGTTTTTCATAAATATCTTAAAGAACTCCTTGTTTGTATTAGATATCTGACTAGTTTACAACTATCCATGTGAAGTGGAATGGTATTAGGTATCTTGATATGCCATCAATTTTCAGATATCACCCTTAAGGAAGTCAGCTACTTATACCTTTTGATTGCAGGTAACATGAAATTTCAAGCTTTGTACAAATATCTTAAGGAACTCTGAGTTTGTATTAGATATCTGACTAATTTACAATTATCAACGTGAAGAAGAGTGATATTAGGTATCTTGACATGCCATAAATTTCCAGATATCACGCTTAAGGAAGTCAGCTACTTATACCTTTTGATTCCTGGTATCCTGAAATTTCAAGTTTTTCATAAATATCTTAAAGAACTCCTTGTTTGTATTAGATATCTGACTAATTTACAACTACCCACCTGAAGAGGTGTGATATTAGGTATCTTGATATGCCAACAATTTTCGGATATCATACTTAACGAAGTCAGCTACTTATACCTTTTGATTCCAGGTAACCTGAAATTTCAAGTTTTTCATAAATATCTTAAAGAACTCTGTGCTTGTAGTAGATAGCTGATTAGTTTACGTCTATCCATGTGAAGTGGAGTGGTACTAGGTATCTTGATATGCAATTAATTTTGAGATATCACGCTTAAGGAAGTCAGCTACTTATACGTTTTGATTGCAGGTAACCTGAAAATTAAAGTTTTTAGAAAATATATTAAGGAACTCCGTCTTTGTTTTAAATATCTGATTAATTTACCAATGCACATATGACAAAATCTGATATTAGGTATCTTGATATCCCATCAATTTTCAGATATCACTCTTAAGGAAGTCAGCTACATATACCTTTTGATGGCAGGTAAACTGAAATTTCAAGTTTTTCGCAAATATCTTAAGGAACTCTGTATTTGTATTAGATATCTGACTAATTTACAACTACCCACGTGAAGTGGTGTGATATTAGGTATCTTGATATGCCAACAATTTTGAGATATCATAATTAACGAAGTCAGCTACTTAAACCTTTTGATTCCAGGTAACCTGAAATTTCAAGTTTTTCATAAATATCTTAAAGAACTCCTTGTTTGTATTAGATATCTGACTAGTTTACAACTATCCATGTGAAGTGGAATGGTATTAGGTATCTTGATATGCCATCAATTTTCAGATATCACCCTTAAGGAAGTCAGCTACTTATACCTTTTGATTGCAGGTAACATGAAATTTCAAGCTTTGTACCAATATCTTAAGGAACTCTGAGTTTGTATTAGATATCTGACTAATTTACAATTATCAAAGTGAAGAAGAGTGATATTAGGTATCTTGACATGCCATAAATTTCCAGATATCACGCTTAAGGAAGTCAGCTACTTATATCTTTTGATTCCTGGTAACCTGAAATTTCAAGTTTTTCATAAATATCTTAAAGAACTCTGTGTTTGTATTAGATATCTGACTAATTTACAACTTCCCACCTGAAGAGGTGTGATATTAGGTATCTTGATATGCCAACAATTTTCGGATATCATACTTAACGAAGTCAGCTACTTATACCTTTTGATTCCAGGTAACCTGAAATTTCAAGTTTTTCATAAATATCTTAAAGAACTCCTTGTTTGTATTAGATATCTGACTAATTTACAATTATCAAAGTGAAGAAGAGTGATATTAGGTATTTTGACATGCCATAAATTTCCAGATATCACTCTTAAGGAAGTCAGGTACTTATACCTTTTGATTCCTGGTATCCTGAAATTTCAAGTTTTTCATAAATATCTTAAAGAACTATGTGTTTGTATTAGATATCTGACTAGTTTACAACTATCCATGTGAAGTGGAGTGGTACTAAGTATCTTAATTGATATGCCATTGATTTTGAGATATCACGCTTAAGGAAGTCAGCTACTTATACCGTTTGATTGCAGGTAACCTGAAAATTAACGTTTTTAGAAAATATTTTAAGGAACTCCATCTTTGTTTTAAATATCTGATTAATTTACCAATGCACATATGACAAAATCTGATATTAGGTATCTTGACATGCCATAAATTTCCAGATATCACGCTTAAGGAAGTCAGCTACTTATACCTTTTGATTCCTGGTAACCTGGAATTTCAGGTTTTTCATAAATATCTTAAAGAACTCTGTATCTGTATTAGATATCTGACTAATTTACAACTATCCACGTAAAGAGGTGATATTAGGTATCTTGATATGCTAACAATTTTCGAATATCATACTTAACGAAGTCAGCTACATTGACTTATACCTTTTTATTCCAGGTAACCTGAAGTTTCAAATTCTTCATAAATATCTTAAAGAACTCCTTGTTTGTATTAGATATCTGACAAATTTACAACTGTCCATGTGAAGTGGAATGGTATTAGGTATCTTGATGTGCCATCAATTTTCAGATATCACCCTTAAGGAAGTCAGCTAATTATACTTTTTGATTCTAAGTAACCTGATGTTTGAAGTTTTCCGTAAATATCTTGAGGAACTCTGCGTTTGCATTAGATATCTGACTAACTTACAACCATCCACGTGAAGAGGAGTGATATTAGGCATCTTGATACCTATTATCATACCTCTTCACGTGGATAGTAGTTTACTAGTCAGATATCTAACAGAAACACAGAGTTCCTTAAGCTATATACAAAACATTTTAAATTTCAGGATGTCTGGAATCAAAAGGTATAAGTAGCTGACTTCGTCGAACGTGATATCTCAAAATTGATTGCATATCAAGACACTTCATATAAAGCTCTGTAATATCGGCAAAGATAAATTAGTCAGATATCTAACATATCTATCTGACAATTGATGGTATATCAAGATACCTAATATCACTCCTCTTCAGGTGGATAGTAGATAATTAGTGTGATATTTAATACAAACACAGAGTTCCTTAAAAGATATCTACAAAACATTTGAAATTTCAGGTAACCAGGAATCAAAAGGTCTAAGTAGCTAACTTCCTTAAGCGTGATATCTGAAAATTGATGGCATATCAAGATACCTAATATAACTCCTTGTCATATGTGAGATGGTAAGTTAATGGTATATCTTATACAAACACAGAGTTCCTTAAGATATGTACGGAAAACTTGAAATTTCAGTCTACCTAGAATCAAATGGTATAAGTAGCTGACTTCCTTAAGAGTGATATCTGAAAATTGATGGCATATCAAAATACCTAATATCACATCTTGTCATGTGTACATTGGTAAATTAATCAGATATCTAAAACAAACACGGAGCTCCTTAAAATATTTTCTAAAAACTTGAAATTTCAGGTTACCTGCAATCAAAATGCACAAGTAGCTGACTTCCTTAAGCGTGATATCTGAAAATTGAAGTCATATCAAGATACCTAATATAACTCCTTGTGATACATGTATGTGCATTGGTAAAATAATCAGATATAAAAAACAAAAACGGAAATTCTCAAAATATTTACTAAACACTTGAAATTACAGTTTATCTGCAATCAAAATGTACAAGTAGCTGACTTCCTTAAGGGTGATATCTGAAAATTAATTCTATATCAAGATACCTAATATCACTCCTCTTCATGTGGATAGTTGTAAGTTAGTCAGATATCTAATACAAAAGCAGAGTTACTTAAGATATTTATGAAAAAGTTGAAATTTCAGGTGTCGAGGAATCAAAAGGTATAAGTAGCTGACTTCCTAAAGGGTGATATCTGAAAATTGATGGCATATCAAGATCCCTAATATCACTCCTCTTCACGTGGATAGTTGGAACTTAGTCAGATATCGAATACAAACGCAGAGTTCCTTAAGATATTTACGGAAAACTTGAAATCTTAGGTTACCTGCAATCAAAAGGTATAAGTAGCTGACTTCCTTAAGCGTGATATCTCAAAATTGATGGCATATCAAGGTACCTAATATCAGATTTTGTCATATGTGCATTGGTAAATTAATCAGATATTTAAAAGAACGACGGAGTTCCTTAAAATATTTTCTAAAAACTTTCAGGTTACCTGCAATCAAAAGGTATAAGTAGCTGACTTTCTTAAGGGTGATATCTGAAAATTGATGGCATATCAAGATACCTAGTACCACTCCACTTCACATGGATAGTTGTAAACTAGTCAGATATCTAATACAAGCACAGAGTTCTTTAAGATATTTATGAAAAACTTGAAATTTCAGGTTACCAGGAATCAAAAGATATAAGTAGCTGACTTCCTTAAGCGTGATATCTGGAAATTTATGGCATGTCAAGATACCTAATATCACTCTTCTTCACTTTGATAATTGTAAATTCGTCAGATATCTAATACAAACTCAGAGTTCCTTAAAATATTGGTACAAAACTTGAAATTTCATGTTACCTGCAATCAAAAGGTATAAATAACTGACTTCCTTAAGGGTGATATCTGAAAATTGATGTCATATCAAGATACCTAATACCATTCCACTTCACATGGATAGTTGTAAATTAGTCAGATATCTAATACAAACAAGGAGTTCTTTAAGATATTTATGAAAAACTTGAAATTTCAGGTTACCAGGAATCAAAAGATATAAGTAGCTGACTTCCTTAAGCGTGATATCTGGAAATTTATGGCATGTCAAGATACCTAATATCACTCTTCTTCACTTTGATAATTGTAAATTCGTCAGATATCTAATACAAACTCAGAGTTCCTTAAAATATTGGTACAAAACTTGAAATTTCATGTTACCTGCAATCAAAAGGTATAAATAACTGACTTCCTTAAGGGTGATATCTGAAAATTGATGTCATATCAAGATACCTAATACCATTCCACTTCACATGGATAGTTGTAAATTAGTCAGATATCTAATACAAACAAGGAGTTCTTTAAGATATTTATGAAAAACTTGAAATTTCAGGTTACCTGGAATCAAAACGTATAAGTAGCTGACTTCGTTAAGTATGATATCTGGTTTATGGCATGTCAAGATACCTAATATCACTCTTCTTCACGTTGATAATTGTAAATTAGTCAAATATCTAATACAAACTCAGAGTTCCTTAAGATATTTGCGAAAAACTTGAAATTTCAGTTTACCTGCCATCATAAGGTATATGTAGCTGACTTCCTTAAGCGTGATATCTGAAAATTGATGACATATCATGATACCCAATATCACTACTCGCCATACGTATCGTTGTAAGTTAGTTAAATATATGATATAAACACGGAGTTCCTTAAGGTATTCACACAGATCTTGAAATTTCATTGTACCGATAATCAAAATGTATAAGTAACTGATTTCCTAAAGAGCGATATCTGAAAATTCGTGGCGTACCAAAACACCATCTATCTCTTCTTGCCATATGTATATAGTCGTAAATTCGTCAGATATCTAATACAAACATAAAGTTTCTTACGGTATTCACACTTATGTTGAAATTTCAGGATAACTCGAATCAAATTGTAAAAGTAGCAGATATCTCAAAATGGATGGTATATCAAACGATTGAAGGTCTGAATTCAATCCGTATCACTTTTAAAGTAAACACTCAGTTGAAAAAGTTTATTCGTATTTTGCATTGCAACGTTTTGTAATTGGGGATAATTGAGCATGAAATTTCATACCTCCTCTTTAGAAATAAATCTGATAGATAATAATTTTCAAACTCATTAACCTTTATCTGGTAGCGAGCTATCAGTAATTATAACTTTTATATTTTGTAGTAGCTGGCTACGAGTAGCTAACTTTTCATACTTTTAGTAGCTGGTTACTAGTAACTGGCTACTAGTAGCTAACTTTTCCTGGTTCAAGTAGCTGGCTACTAGTAGCCAACTTTTCTCTTTTTAAGTAGCCAGTTACTAGTAGCTGGTTACTAGTAGCCAACTTTACCGATCTACAAAAATATACAATCGAAAGTTAACAAGCAGTCTGTTAATACCCCCCACCCTCCCACCCCCACGGGCTTATAACAAGAAAAATCGGATCAGCTGCTTCCGCTTTCAAACATTATACTTTGGGGGGAAAAGATGGTCAGGATTTTTTATATTAAATTTATGAGACGGCAATGCAAAAATATAGCGATATAAGGTCTCAACTGTGCACTTTTTAGGGCCGTATATGGAAGGTTTTTATAAGGGGTGGATCTGTAGCTCTCTGATCTGTCCCAATATTTTCTCAGATAGCTACAGTTCTGCAGCTATAATAAATCAAACTCATATAGCGCCTTTATCATGTAATACTAGAAAACTTACACGATCAGCAAGGGCCCCGCTGAGGGTTATTAGAGGAAAGTTACATCTGTAATTGATATAGCAATGTTTGGGGCCGTTTCAAATGTCAGAATTAATAAGATACATTCGAGAGAACATTTGTGAAAAAGGAATCATGAAGCATATTTATGAGCGATTGATGCAAACGTGAATTACTTCTGTTTGGCACATACATGTACTCATCCATTCAAACACAACAGAGTGCAACTAAATCCCATTTTAAGAGGATTAAAATGGAAAATTGGTGCAAAATATGGTACATACCATTCGGAAAGGATTTTAACGTAGGTCGCAGGTTTGTTTACGTCATCGTTTTCGGGTACGCAAATCCTACGACTCAACGTCTTTTTACGTGCACATTCAATTGTGACGTAACATTTGTCTGAATAAAGTATACATGGGTCATTGACTGAATATAAAGAACATAATACTTTACCGATATCACATAAATATTACCAACCGTTATTATCGAAGTAGAACATGCTTCGTTTGATTTTGTTGTCTTCCTTTCGTTTCCGGTGCAAAATTTCGGCTAGTAATATGTTTTATCCTGTTATTGTATAAAGTTTAGCAGCGGACAACTTGGGGAGGTGAGACAGATGGCGATGTTGGGAATGCTTTTATAATCGTTTTTAGAACCCGGGAAAAATCGGACGGGAGTTTCCCAGTTCATGAAAGTTTTATTCAGAGATTTGATGCTTTTATGGCGGACATTTGAAAATGGCGAGTTCATAATTTTATTTCTACCCCATCATACGTGAAGATCGGACAACATTGAATAATCAAAAGCGTTGGGCAGGGATATCCTATAAAGAAATGTTTCAATGTGTCCTGCTGTAAATGTCTCTGAAAACATTTCCAGAACCCCGGAAAAAAATTGAGCAGAAGTTGCCTATACGAGAGAGAGAGAGAGAGAGAGAGAGAGAGAGAGAGAGAGAGAGATTTAATCATATTTACAAATGAATGCCGGTATTGGGGAACAGCAAACTAACAATACATGTATTCTAGCAAAGTTGAACCTTACAACTGCCCACCTCAAGGAGTGTTTCAAACTCGCTGTAAAATTAGCTGACTGCTTGTAAAAATTGTTAGCCCTGTCAAAGACCTACTTGCCCTGCATATTTTAAAATTACTTTTACATGTGTTACTGCATGTATCTATCTTCTAATGAAGTACGATGGACCTAATTCGTTTCTAGTACATTATATTGTATTGAAATTTTATATACCGTACGGTAGAATATGCAGTAAAATGTACTAAATCGACGAGGTCTGTCCATCTAGTTACAGGTACAATAATGAGAATAAAGCATTGATTGATTGATTGATTGAAGTTGATTCATCTAGATTTTATTTAGCGGAAATTTTATCACGTCCGATCGGGCGACTATACCAAGAAATTTATTCGCCCGTGGTAAAATACATGCGTCTTGGGCGGGCGGGTGAACGGTTATTTCAAACACTGCAACGGGCTCAAGACTCTAAATGTATAAAGAACAAGAATGTGAAGTTGGTCGAAAATTAGAAAAAGTAGCTGACGTTTCAAGTGAATCTGTAATACAAGTTAAAAATAATGACAGTTTTAAACGGCGTTCATGTTTTCAAGGGGTTGGAAAGTGAGCATTTCTATGTGTTTGTGAGGGGGGTGTTAGATAAACATAAATATATTGTAAAATAGAAACAACTTTAGTTGTATTTCTGGTTAGAATAATATGCATACGGTGTGACTGTTGAGACGAGCGAAGACTCATGACATCTTACAACACGACTTTAGGCATTTCATTTAACGCGGGAAATATAACGCGGTTGCTGTAAACAGTGCATTGCGACGTCATCATTAGCTGCGGTATTTTTTCTTTCAAACCAATCAATTATCCACAACAAAACGTACGAAGGTATGGGAAAGCTTGTTTGGAATTTAAAATCATTTGTGGTACTTTCCAAACTATTTATTTGTTTTATCTACGGGGTTGTCAATGAAGTATACCGCAGTGACGGCGACATTTTTCCGAAGGCATTATGGGTAGTCCCCATCATTTTTCAGCTGATGAAGAGCAAACCACGTGACTCAATTGCGTAATCATTGGAGCGAGCTCGTCGTGTCGCTTCGCGACGCGAGCTTCGCTCGCTAATATGTGGTACGGTGTAACCGTTGAGACGAGCGAAGCTCATTAACATCTTGCAACGACTTATAGACATTTTATCCGCCTCTTTATTTAACGCGGGAAATATCATGCGGTGGATGTAAACAGTTACATCGTAACGTCATATTAGCAGCAATTTTCTTCTTCTTTTAAACCAAGCAAACATAAAACGTTTGAAGCTATGAGAAATCTTGTCTGGAATTTAAAAACGTTTATGGTACTTTCTAAACAATCTAATTAATTTAATTACGGGATTTTCAATGAAGTATACCACAGTGACATTTTTCCAGAAGCATTATGGGTGATACTCATCTTTTTTCAACTGATAAAGAGCAAATCACGTGACTCATATGTGTAATCATTGGAGCGAGCTCGTCGCGTCGCTTCGCGACGCGAGCTTCGCTCGCTAATATGTATACGGTGTGACCGTTGGACCGAGCGAAGCATGTACGTAACTCCGTGTCCCGAATGGTAATCATAATTCCGTTAAGTACGGTAGATTGTGATTCATTTAAAAATATATATTTTGAATGAAATTTCCTTGCCCTAAACACCCAGTAACATCTCAATATTAAAGGAGTTTATATGGGGACAACAGTTTTACATGATCCGCCTATTCATTGAACGCGGGAAATAGAACGCAAGGCGACGTAAACTGTGCATTGTGACGTCACATTTAGCCTCGACTTTTTTCTCTTTTTCAAAGCAAACAATTATAAACAATAATAATACATTCCGTATGCAATGAAAAAGGCCGTTAAAACTAAACAAAATTAACCAATAAATTCAAAATGGTAAAAAAGTAACCGTAATTTATCGTATACTCTTATTCACAGAAACTCATGAACTCGTTCATCTATTTAGTCGTATTACGGCTTTATATGTATTTATTTGCTAAAACCTGTTACAATGATAATTATACTATTCACTTTGAACAAAATGAGTGTTTAAATTACGAATTGCACGTTAGAGTCTTCTATTATTGGCATTCAAAATAAAACACGAATAACTGTTGAAGCAGGTAATGAAAAAATAAATGGCGGCTCCCATATGGATCACGAAATTTTCACTGAACGTATATAGAGATTATCTCTTTTTCTTTCGCTGATTTTGACTTTTTTTCTTTTACATATATGTTACCTTTAGAGCCTTGCCTTCGGCCCGTCCGAGCTTCGCTCGGTATTAAGACATGATTAAACTACATGTATATGAAATCAAAAATGTAACCTTAAAATAATATGTTTTACGGCGTGACCGTGTTTGAAGGTGAAGCAAACAAGTTTTGGTATCAGTATCTATATCCAAAACAGACCAAAAACAACCCGAAGTTAGCAGGATTTGATCCGCCTATATATTGAACGCGGGAAATATAACGCAACTGATGTAAACAGTACATTGTGACGTCATATTCAGCGTCGTATTTGAGCAAATTTACAAACATAGCGTCTGAACCACAACAAACATGGAGTTAATGGTGGAGTGATTATATATGATTAAGAAAATAAGATTTACATGCTTTTACGAATTTTTGTAACATCTCAGAACGACGTGAACTAGGGTAGACGAGATTCAAAATGGAGAAATACATGTCCACGCGATAGTATTCGAATCGACGCCATTAGTACCAAAATTTTCAAGTTCCATAGGTATGGTTTAATTTTTCATTGTTTTCCTATATTTTCCTTTTAAACATGTATATACATGTTACCTATAGGGAGAGCTCTGCTCTCACGGCCCTTCGGGCCGTGAGAGGGCTTTGCCCTCTATAAGAAATTGTCAAATTTGCCATTAGATAATGCACTCTTCTCACATATTTTATGTATATTTCCTAGGCTAGCCGCTATCTTCATACTTGATGCTTTTAAAATCCGTCAGAACTTCACAAAAAAGACATTCTAATATCACTCCATCTTCATTTATGTGTTTGTTTAAACATTGTAAAAATATTAATCAGTGACTATTGGTCCTTTGGACCGAATGTAATAAACTACGTTTATTGTAAAATTAATTGTATAACTGTATCATTACACATGTCACTATAATAAACAATTTACTTACTTACTTATTTCATTTCCCCTTCAAAACCAGGAGTCAATAACGTTGTTTTGAGTTCTTTTTTTAGTGATGCATGAAAAGTAAATGAATAACGTTGTTGAATGACGTCGCGAATATTTGTAACGTTATCTGTTAAAAAATGTTGCTTTGATAGTTTTTATCAAACTTTGACATCTTTTTCTTTAAAAAACGAACTCGAATACCCCATAATTTTTTTTCATACATATTTTTCAAATTATTTTTGTTTTTCTTTGATATTAATATTATCAATGCAAGATGAACAGCACCAAATTCTGTCTATTTTAAGTTGAATTATGCAATGAATAAAGTCAATCACTATTATTTTCTATATAATTCAATGGAAAACAGTGTCGCTATCGTTTAAACAATGGTATGTTGAAGACGTAATTACTAAAAAAAAAACTGTGCTGTTGAATGAAAAACAATTTTCACAGATTAGTATACATTGTCAAGATACATCGGTCAAATTTTCAGATGGGGTTTTCGAGTGAGAAAAAAAGGTCTGTAAACCCACGACCTACGTTAAATTGGACATATTGGTGGAAAAGGAAATTCTGACATCGGGGGTCTAAGATCTGATGGAAGTGTTCTACTGTTTTAAAAATAGAAATCTGCGCTTAAAAAAATCATATTAAACAGATATCAAAATACTCACAACAAGAAGTGAAACACACAATTTCGAGATTTTCACCGACGAAAGTTCGGTAACAGTAATAAATAAGGTACACTCATTTTGTATGTACTTTGTGACTTTCTTTAATAGCAAGTTTCGCGACGCGACGAGCTCGCTCCAATGATTACGCAATTGAGTCACGTGGTTTGCTCTTCATCAGCTGAAAAATGATGGGGACTACCCATAATGCCTCCGGGAAAATGTCGCCGTCACTGTGGTATACTTCATTACCGTCTTCCAAGGAAGACGGTATACAGAGTTGAAGTGTTTTACAGTCTTCGGACTTTGCACTTCCTCTCTTTTTTCATTGGTAGAAAGTGCATGAAGTGAAAATTTTCAATTATTTCATTGGTTGAAATGCTCTTCAAGGCAAGGGAGATAATTTTCTGGTGTTCTAATTTTCGTACGACTTAACAATTTTTCAAGATTTTCAATCTTTAAAAAATCGACAAAACGAACAAAAGAAAAATGCAATTCATGAAATTGACACATTACTTTTTTAAAAGCAACTAATACAAAGCATTTCTATGGTTACTTCATTTACAGCAATGTTTTCATTTTTGCATACAAACAGAAAAACTCGCCGTTTTTTGTTTTGATTGCTTGTCTTTGTCTATTCGGTAGGGCTAATCCCTACAAAACAGTTTTAATGATACCTTAAGCTAAGAATTACATAAGAATAAATAAGGCTTGACTTCAAAATGAGGATCACTGTTTTTTTTAAAGCATGCAAAAGAATAATCCATCCACCTGTTATTACAATTTAGGTAAACGAGTCTACTTTATGTATTTTCAGGGACTTCCAGAAGTATAGTTAATTATGTGTGATTGTTTCATATTTTTTCTTACATATCATAGAGTGACGTTTTTTCATGATTTAAATCAGAGACACAATGGTATTTAAGTCTGTGAAGTAACGTTGAATCACAAGAATTTTTATTCATTTTGATGAATTCACTCTTGATTGCTGATATGTATTTTATGATATAATTTTTGGCAAAACTATTACAATATTCTCAGGTCTTTATCCTGGTTAATTTCTAAAGCAGTTGTACTGTACAATATGCAAGAATAATTTTTATGCAAATTTGAGCAATTTAAATCTTTTTAGTTTGTTTTGTTTCATAACTTTGTTAAAAAATAAATATTTTGATATGCACACTGAAAATCTCAGTTTCATTTGATATGGAGGCTTTAATCAGTGCTAATACAGGGAACAGTGATTTTGATTTCCAGTACATATACCCTTCATAAATACAAACTTTTACAATGGGAGTCAGTACACAGCTTTGTAGGCATGATGTCCGTGAGATTATTTATTTTAGCTCAATTCAATAATGAAGACAAGGGACATAATTCAACTTCGCTCTATAGAGTTGCTGCTAAAGACGGCAAGCTTTTTTAAAAAGCTTTACTTGTTGACAATCCCGTAATTAAAATAATTAGATTGTTTAGAAAGTACAATTAACGTTTTTAAATTCCAGACAAGCTTTCTCATAGCTTCAAACGTTTTGTTTTTGCTTGGTTTGAGAGAAGAAAAAAACATTGCAGCTAATATGACGTCACAATTTGTAACTGTTTACACCAAGCGCGTTATAGTTCCCGCGTTAAATGAAGAGGCGGATAAAAGTCGTGTTGCAAGATGTTAATGGGCTTCGCTCGTCTCAACGGTCACACCGTACAACATATTAAAAGGAACAGTTCTCTAAGGTGTAATGTACAATTAGTACTTCAATGAAGCAGTTCCACTTTGCAACCGGATGTCAGAAATTTAATTTCGTACTCCGATCCCGATAGAGAGTTGTTGACTGGGAATGACGTACATTTAATTTAATATACATGTAACACCAAGCATTTGTTTTATATCGCATTTAAAAAAAAAACAATATATATACACATACACAATGTTGTATAGTTATTTTTTGTAAATTTTCTATATCAATAGAATTTATCATAATTCAAATTGAATTATTTCCCTTAGACAGTGGTAAATTTAGTCATAATAAGAAAAGTGGTGGCATACAGACAGACAAAGTGACATGACCCAAAAATCTATAGGTATCTTCCTCTTATTGTAAATTATTTTTGTACACAAAAAAAAAAACACCTTTACAATGAAAAGTGTTTGCGTATTCGTGTCACAAAGAAACGGTGTTCATAATAACAAATATGATGACATACATACAGACAGACAAAGTGACATGACCCCAAAAATCTATAGGTGTCTTCCTCGTACTGTAAATTACATGTGTACAAAATTTGAAAACTGTACAATGAAAACTGTTCGAGTTATCGTATCACAAAGAAAATGTTGACGGACAGACAGACGTTGTGACGGACAATGTGATTACTATAGGGCTTCCCGCATTTCATGTGGGACCCTAATAAAAATGCAATATATTACTAGGATGATGGACAGGGGCGTAGCTAGACTATTCCAATGTGTAAGCCCGACAGATGAAACTGAAGGTTTCACCGAGGCGCGAAGCGCCGAGGGGGTAGTTGCGGGAGGGGTTCACCCTTTCCCGCTGAGGGGGGTCGGGGTCACCCCGGAGAAAATTTTCAAATATTAGGACTCATTTGCACTACCCTGAGCATCAAAATGATTGCAATATACATTAGATATTGTACAACTTTTGAAAATTTTTAAACTGTTAAGTTCGAGAGCGAGTCATTGTGATCGCCAAAGTTTAGAAAAGAAAAAAAATTATATAACCATTACGTAGAATACATTATAAAAAGAAAAGGTCTGACGGAATGATAATTTTATATCCGATTTTAAAGACTAGAAATGTATATGTACATCATATATTTTGTAAATATTTATGTACAAAAATGTGTTTTGATAAATGAAAAAAAAAATTGTACAGGCACGTACCTACTCGAGCCTAACGAAGCTACGCTACTTGAATATGATCATAAACAGGTCATATATATTAAATCACTGCATCGTACAAAATCCGCCTATAGAGCTTTATAGTCGGTGGCGGATAGGTAAATCGTGGCGTCTTGTTCGGAAAAATACACTAAACGATAAAAGAAGTAATAATTTCTTCCACTCCTGGAGATATAAACGGCAAAAGTTTTTGATTTCTTGAATTACTTTATTGAGAGAACTTTCATTTTTTCCAAAAACTCTTAATATTTGCGTTATTTTATTAATTTCTCCATATAAAAAAAATATAGAAAATAGTACAAATGACTAAATAGGAGACATATTTCAAGCCCTATAAAATCAAGGAGCTTCCGGGGCCTTCGCTTTCTGAACCCTCACCAGGCCTTCGCCCTGGACCCACTGGGGGCTTCAAAGCAGCCCCCACACCCCCTGCCCCATAAAGTGCCCCCCCCCCCGTAACCGCAATTCCGGGACCCGCCCCTGATAGTTCTTCATTTAGTAGTACCCTATGTTATTAATCTCTGGAGAGAAAACACGTGTACATGTAAACAGTGCAACAGCACTTCTACAGCTTGTATGAACCCAAGGAATCTTTCCCAGGGCTAATTCGCTAAGCTAGTGCGTCAGCTGAGTTGTCCCACTTCCAGTTTTGAATATCAAGATCACTAACAAACGTTCTCTACACTTACTATGCTCCTTCCGGAAGAGCGCAAGTGCGCAAGCGCACCTTGATTAGCATATCAAAATAAACAATATTGTAAACGTATCAAGTACGAACGTTGCACGCGTCTTAATTGAAGTAGTAGCTAGTAGCGAAACTGCACTGTACGTACAAATTACGTATAAATGAGAGACAAATTAAATTAAGCTATGGATAGCTACTATACTAAGCCAAAAGTAATTGGTGCACACTGTCACTGCACTGCAATAAAAAAAGCATATATGAACCTCCCTACCCCAACTGGTAGCTACTACTTTGCTAAGCTAATGCAATGTATACCACCAATATGCATGTGTAAAATGCACATATGTACACTGGCAGTCGCTGCACTGTGTATCAGATATATGCATACATATATTTCGTTACAAAGTAATAATTCAGATCTAGCAATTTCTGAAATGTAAAAAAAACAACCTTTAATCAGACAGAAACATCCAATCATGAACGAACACCCAATCTCAATTGGGGTGATCGACGCAAAAATCCATAGAACGACGCATAATGAACCTTTGCGAAATCGAAAGTAGAAAGCCTAAATAATTTCAAACAATTGTCACAAAATCTGAAGAAATTGCACATAATTGTCTAAACTTGTTTAATTTTTGCATCTTTAATATGTAAATCCCTTTTTTTAACCTACCATAACTTTAAAAAAAATCGCCAAAATTCCAAATATTAACCGATTTCTTTGCTGTTTGCATGTCACGTTAGAGTTAAAAAAGAGTTATCAAAGGGCAATAACTGCGCATACTTCATTCGGAAATTACCTATACTATTTTTAGTTGCGCAGTTAGCTAGACGAATCGAAGCGTGGGCAAAGAACGATAACTCATTTTCAATATGGTGGTCAATTTGCATAATTTATTCAAGAGCAAAAGTTGCATTGACGTTTGTTAGTGAAGATGAAACCAGCGCCTGATATACATAGAGTGTCTAAAAGAGGCCGTTTACCGACACAGAAGATTGGGTATTCCTATCACAGGAGAAAGGTCAGGAAGATATCCAGAATCTGACTGAGCAACAACTGCGAATGTAGATGAAACCAAATGTTTTACCCGCATGTCAGTGCATTTAACCATTTCTCATCAAGGGATTCCCAACACTGCTTCTAGTTGTCAGAGAATGGTTCAAATAGAAAAAATGGATAGTGTCACAACAATTAATTTTCAAATATTAGAATATCTTTCTAAATTCACTCACCCGCCTCTAGTTGTTGTACCTGGTTCAGTCAGTTATTCTACTTTCATTATAAATACCTGGAATTCGCTTATAAATCGGGTATTTTCTTTTTTTCCGGAAAATGGAATCCGTGTCAGTAATTTCGGAAACCGGTGTCATGCTTTATAATTTTATACACACACAGAGACACACACGCATCTATCTATTTATCTATCTATCTATCTATCTTTATCTATTTATCTTCCTATATTTTTTCATCTAAATGTTGGATGGACTATTATGAATGAAATTCAACGAAGGTCATCCTAGTAACGAGCTGTTTATAATATGTTTTGAAATTAACTGACGTGTGACATAGTGTAGTGGTGTTGGCCCGGATAGATATCGGGTATATTAATTTTCTTTCGTAAATGAAATTTGTGTCAGCAATTAATTTGAGAAATCGGAGTTTCATGGTTTGACAAGCTAATTCATGTAGATACTATTACCTGATCTTAGTTGAGTCATATGTTTTTATATTTCCATCCTGAGGACCTAAAAGTTCTAATTTCGATTGTTATTCGAATTTTGAAAGTTTGAAAATATTAGAGTTTTATTTAAATTTTTCAAATCCAGGTGGAACTATGCTAACGAGATGACACACTCAAACAATTTTGAATACAACAAGACGATGTTATGTTTTTATCTCGCCATTTAAAATCAGACATGCATGCTCATTCATGACTTCTTGGTCTAACCCAATCTCTCACCAGAGGGCGTTACGCTACGCTCCACAACACCTCTGTTATCGTCTGATTTACAAGAACTTTGTAAAACAGAACGTCTTTGAAAATAAAATAAATCTACATCATTTTCATAAATAAAACATAAATTTATGAGTTAAAAACACATTGGTAGGTATCGAAACGCTGTATTACGTTAGTGTAACCTCCATATTTATGGAACTATTTTGTCTTGTCAAATGTATTAATTTCACTTTCACTTCCGAATCGTAACTATGGACTCTACATTAGAAAAACTAGTGAGATTATAATGATGAAAATCTTACATTACACAAAGAACAGAAACGTGTCTTTCTGTTGGAGTCAAAGACGCTATTTTGTCCGTGCGAGATCATGTGGTTAGCCGAACTATTTATCAGACGATAACAGAGGTGAAAGTGAAGCTTGCGTAGCGCGCCCTCTGGTGAGAGAATGGGTCTAACCTATACGTACATTGTAAAAATTTGTTTCCGATTCACTTGACTGGGACTAAATACCCAGTAAGTAAGATTGCAACGGCTGGGAGCAAACGTATTTTAAAAGTTCATATATATTTATATACGTAATACACAGTTACTATGATACGTTTTTCTTACATAACTTGCCTGTCTATTGTGTCTGTGTTCAGTTAGGGAACAAAGCAATTCCCGGTAAGAGTGAATTCGATGCCCGGTTAACTCGGCACCTGTTCTTTCCAAAGTTTCAGAGATACATTGTAGTAAAAGATGTTTTAAAAGAGTTAGCACTCAATATACCATAAATCTACGAATATATTTACACTGCAAATTACATGTTTATTGTTTTTGGTTTGCTAATCAATGTTTTTCTAGGGAGCGAATTTGGACACGTCATTTTTGTCCAATGGGCTGATCCACATAGCTCGAACTGAACTTCCTTTTACTGTATGCAAGACCTTGGGCACACCGAATATACCCCAGCATGCGGGGTGTACAATGTAGGCTATGTTGTGACCGGGTGTAGGTTTCCGAAGCGGAAATATATATACCGTAGATGGTTGAGGTTCGTTTTCGCATAATATCTCAATTTATTGGTATATTTCCCTGAAAAGCATATGGTTACGAAAGAAAGCATTAATTCAGGAATATATGGAAACAAATATATCCACTGTACACTTTCTAGTTTTATCAAACACATCAACACAATTCCGACGATTGGGGCAAGTATGGCACTACCGCGTGTCTAGGATCAAATATCAGGACAACGCTTTGTTTTATCGTCACTTTTATATGACCAATAAGTACGTGTTATCTGTATAAGTTTATGCATATACTGTCAGTGAATAAAACCAATCGTATTCAAAGATATCGACGAAAAATCAATGTAGTGCATGGGGTGTGTGCTACATGTTGTGCACGGGGTGTATGTTACCAGATTTCCTTTACAGACAATTAGTGTGGAATGTTCAATTTTTAAACATACTGAGTGTAGTATAGTATTTCTATTTGTTGTTTTATATGAGAGTACATGCATTAGTACTAGCCCAGTATACTGAATGAATCTACTTACGTTACATACATGTATACAATCCTTTACACGTGGTACATGTCCTGGATGTTATTTGTATCTGTTAAATTTTTACCCACTGTTGCTTTGTAAATGTTCTTCTGCATAAATTGTCTAAAATTGGGAGAAAAACGCAAATTACATGTATATGCAACACATTTTATAACCATGTTGTCTAACACCTCTTCATTCTAACTATAATGAAAATATACTAATTGAATATATATAAAGAGAGAAAAATGTTTTCTACAAACGAGTGACGGAAAGCGAACTCTGTAAGCTACCTGTGTATGGGGATATGTTTGATTCCATTATATATGTACATCATACGACTAACTACATGTAGTACATTGAAACCAACTGCAGTATTCAAATATTAAAGAGGTATGCTGACACATCGTTGAATATTTTCTCAGATTAATATCTCTTGTGGCTGGCATTGATTTGGTAACGTTCTTAAATAAGAGGCCCAAGGGCAACATCGCTCACCTGAGTTGCCTTGGCTCATATTTCAAGATTTTCTTTATGTATTTGCCTATGTTTTACACACTGGAATCTGCACTATGTCAGAAAGCTTTCATGGAAATGTAAAAGTCTTTGGCCCAATGGTTCATGAGAAGAAGAGTTTTAAAGATTTTCCCTACATATTTGTATGTAAATCTTTGATTCCCTATTGTGACCCTATCCTACCCCCAGGGGCCATGGTTTTAACAAACTTGAATCTGCACTATGCCAGGAAACTTTCATGTAAATCTGTACTTTCCTTGCCCAGTGGTTCTTGAGAAGAAGATTTTCAAAGCTTTTACATATGTACAGGTGTATTCACATTCATTTGAACAAACTTGAAGTTTGGTTGGCCCAGTGGATCTGGAGAGGAAGATTTTTAAATGTTGTTAATGTATTTTCACTATTATCTCCTCTTGGAGAAGGGCGTGGCCCTTGATTTGAATCAATTTTAATTCCCTTCACCCAATGATGCTTTGTGCCAAGTTTGGTTAAAATTGGCCCAGTGGTTCTGGAGAAGAAGATGAAAATGTGAAAAGTTTACGACTACAACGACGACGGACAACGGACAAATTTTGATCTGAAAAGCTCACTTGAGACTTCAGCTCAGTTGAGCTAAAAGGATTATAACTTATCAGTTAGTCTCAAAAAACGTAAATTTTCCATTCCTCTATGGAAATAACCAGAACAACATTTGAAAGTGAAAAATAAAATCATATCAAATATCTCACTTCATCGGAAATTCAGACACATTGTAACGCCTAAACATTATTAGTTACACAGTTATTTAGTGACCTGATACGTAAAATCCCATGTCATTCTTTATCCAAATTCTTTAAAAAATGTTCTTTTTAGTTTAATGGTCTACGATGCTTGTGAGCCTTTTGATAATATCAAGGGTACAAATTACCCCCTCTCCCCATGCATCTTTCTAACCACTGTTTCTTTCGATGTGCGAGAGGACGAATAGAGTGAAAATGATTCTCCTTTTAAGTAGAATACAACTATCCATTGGATACATTTTTATTTATACTGCAAATGTTAAATGTTAATTGTTAACATATTTTAAGTTTTTCGACGTATCTTTGTGTGGCGATTTGTGCCGTTTTTGTCCATAATTGTCTTTGAATCCACTTATGCTACATTCAGTGCCCTTACCCTTATATGGTTAGACAAAGAACATAAGCTTAAAGTATGATATGCATAGCCATGATGAGGACAAAGATTACTTCTAGGGTGTGTGTGTGTTGTGTGCTGATTGAATTAGTAACGTCAAACAAAAGCTTTTGGGAACTGATTGATTCAGTACATAACATTATACAGACATACCGCGTGTAAACAACAAATATAAGTACTACTACAATCAATATGCTTAAATATTGAATGACATTCCGCACTTATGCGTAAAAGAAATCTGGTAGCATACACCCCATGCACACCATGTACATGTAGCATACACCCGATTTTCTTCGATATCTTTGAATACGATTGGTTTTATTCACGGACAGTATATGCATAAACCTATACAGATTACACGTAATTATTGGCCATATAAAAGTGACGATAAAACAAGTCATATGTTTTTGTATGAATTATATGAAACGGTGGATTCTGTGCATGACTTCCCAGGTGTCTGTACATTCTGCTTCCCTTAAGCTTGTTCATGACCCTTCTAATTTTACAAACTGCAAGCTGATCTCCTCATAATATTATTATACACAATATTTTCCATTTAGTTCCGCTTTCCGTTCCGCGTTTTAGCAACACTCCAACCTCATTCTCTACCCAGAGTTCCGTGCGCTCCTCCTTTTCCGTAACCGTTCATTTGCGGTTACAGAAAATGCCGAGTAGTTACGATTGGCGCTGTATGTGAAACTTACGTAACGCGCCCTCTGGTGAGAGAATGGTCCCAACCTAGGACCTGAATCTCTGACCCAGAGGTCATGGATTTCACAATTCTCGCTGTATTTAGTCGTAATTCTTTAGAATCCATCTGATTGTTTATTCCCCACTCTTATGAAGCATATTCTAACTATGGTTTAAAAAACACATGTAGGCCTACATTGACAGATGATGTCATGCGACATAGTTTGAATTTTACTAAAAAAAATTCCATAAGTCTAAATTTCTTGCATGTTATCATTTCCAAAATGCCCTGACTTGTGTTTCATCTCCGCATCATCCGACAAGTGCTGTATTTTTTATATAATATGTGTATACGTCTTAAAGGGACTGGTTCACGTTTTTCGAAAGAAATATTTTTTATGTTAAACTTAAACCTATATAACTCATTTGATGTTGACAGCTAAACTTTGGACCGTCTGAATGCAAGGATAAGAGCAACATTTTAGCTTTGATTTTGTGTTATGTAAACGAAGACTAGAGTCTTTTTATGTAAACAAACAAACCAGTGAAACGTTAATTTTGTAAATCAAAGCATCTTCATTTTGTACTTTCACAAATTTAAAGTTTTAAACGAACCTAAAATATACTTGAGATGTGAGATATTATGATAAACTTGGATCAATATTCATTTATTTTGAAAATTTCGTAAACAATAACACACTTCAATTTTTGTTTTCAATACAAATAATAAATTCTCTATAACGAGCTTCTGTCATGATGAATAACCTTAATATTTTGTGAAACCTCTGTGGCCGAGTGATAAGAGCATCGCGCTCAAAATCACACGGCCTCTCACCTCTGTCGGCGCGGGTTCGAATCCCGCTCGCGCCGTTCAGTGAGAAAGTTTCCCTGTTTACTTTCGGAAGGTCGGTGGTCTCTTCCCAGATACATTGTATCTGGATTCTCTCTTCCACCAATAAAAACTGGGCGCCACCAGATAACTGAGAAATTGTTGAGTGTGGCGGAAAACATCAATCAATCAATCAACGAATCTAAACATATTAGATTGTAGATTTTGATCATTTAAAGTGAAAAACAAAATTGGGAGGGGAGGATCGTGAAACAGTCCCCTTAAATGTGTGTTTATCATGTAGAAAAGATTAAATATGACTAAAAATATAGTATGATCTATGTACATTGTATTGTCATACAGCTAGTGAATGGAGCCGAGGGGGGGGGGGATTTTCTGGTGTGTGTTTTATTCCAATCTAAGTGTTATATATCTGATAATTTAAGAGAGATTATGATTAATTCTGGTCGTGTGGTTGTGTATTTAAAATGCCTTTGATGTGGCACTTTCAAGGCGAATACGTTTATAGAATACTGCCAGTTTTGATCGCTACATGCATAGGAATCGCCGGTTACCCACGGGTGCTTCTGATCGATTCTCTCCAGATGCGTGAGTGGACTCAAAACCGTAGTTTGCGACGATGCCTGCATAGGTAAAACTGGCACTTATTCCAATCATATGACGTCACAATAACGAGTCAATTTACCGGAAGTATTGATGATGCAAAGTCCTTTATGACGTCACAATAAAGATCTACGTTGTCAGCCTGAATGCATATTTTGATACAACCTTAGCTCCGACTGAACTTCATTAATTAATCATGGATCACGATCAAGAGAACTTGGTGAGTACCGTATTTTCTACGTGGCATTTTGCGTTTTTAGTATCCGCTCATTGTAAAAGCATCTCGTAAGCTTGTCAACAACAATTTTTAATTAGAATGTAGTATCCGCTCATTGTAAAAGCATCTCGTAAGCTTGTCAACAACAATTTTTAATTAGAATGTAGTATTCGCTCATTGTAAAAGCATCTCGTAAGCTTGTCAACAACTTGTTAAACAAAATGTACATATATGTACCACACGTACATATCTAATAAATGTAGCCTTAGAAAAGGATTCAATTTGTATAATCTGTATGTCGTATGATAATGAATTAGGATGCAATATCATTCTGACGGAAATTCTGTTGAGACCACATAATGCATAAAGTATGTTTTATTACTAAGATTGGTCACACATCCCTTGTCCTTATGTTTTCCTTATAAAGAGTGCTGCTTTTCTAAAACGGAAAACGAAAATCATTGCATGCAATAATTAAAATGGCTGATTGTGAACCATCGTCAGTTACCCACGGGTGTTTCTCGTCGATTCCTCCTATCATGATACCGTAGGCACTGCTTTGAGGGGGCGTGTGTGGGCTCAAAACCATGGTTTGCGACGATGATTATCAATAAGGGAAGCACAAACAGGGAGAAAGAGGAATGATCCTCAGAATATAACGTTTCATCAATCTACTTAAAAATTAGCTGTTTTGAATCCGCTTGATTTACTGCTTCTCAAATGCGGTAGCGGATTAAAAACCGCTGTTTTTGATTATCATTTATCATTATTATTTATTATTCATAGCACTTTACATATAATTGTAATATACATAGAATTGAAACAATTACCATAAAGCGTTTTACATGTAAAACAAAGAACAATAAATACATAATAAAGACATATACAATATTAAACTTAATGTTAGCATGGTAACAAAGAATATGTAATACTACAAAAGTTTTTATTTGATAAAAATAACTGCTTACATAAATACTGGATTAAACAATACATGTAAATGGTAACCGGGATAAGTGTTCTATCAACTTTAAACACTGGTCTAAGGCACAGGTGCTTGTGGACAGGACTTCCGGTACCCCCCTTCTTTTATTTTTAAATGTTCAATTCCTTGGGTATTTCGGACGTATTTTTGATAAAATATGTAACTTCAGAGTTTATCTATTTCAATGGAATACACAAATCTCGCATAGAAACCGTTTTTAAAAATGTCATATCACCGATCATAATATATGAATTATGTGAACGACTTAAGTCTGTCGCGGCCGGGATTCGAACCCCAGTCTTAAATTCCGTATGCGGGGCGAACGCTCTAACCTCTAGCCACCGCGGCGGTTACTTAAAGGGTTGAAAAAAACTCTCACAATGTTTAGCTGCAAATGACGATAGTCCTCGATGTGACAATTCTGACTGTATTTAGTTGTAACTTTTATTTTTTCGGAATATATCTGATCGTACATTTTTTATTCATATTCTAACTATGGTTTGATTAACCACGTGTACATAAAGAGATAATGTTATGCGACTTAGTTTTCAGTCCCTATTTCTTGCATATTATCGTTTCCAAAATACTCTCGGCTCGTGTTTTATATTCGCATCATCCCACAAGTGCAATAAACATTTTTGATATACATATGTAATATTATGTGCGTAGGTCTCAAAAGGGTGTCTATCATAAAAGATTAAACATGACTAAAACTGAAATGCGATATATGAACTGTAATGAATACAGCTAGCAAATGGAGGTGGGGAGGGGGGGGGGAGTTCCATAAAATTGTTCTTCCGGTTTTATGTGTTATAAATCTGATAATTTAAGTGGCAAATTTAGGGGGGGGATGCCACAAATTTACAAGGTATTACTGGCATATGTAAATGATAAGGCTGAATTTTTTTTTAAAAACTCTGCACAGATCATATTAACATATTATGCTAGTTTTATAGCGAGCTAGCGCGAAGCTGTGGCTCGTACTGCGAGCTCCAATGACTAAAGCGCGCGAAATAATCCGAACTAAATCTAAACCTTTAACAAGAAAATTTTTTGACGCCAATCCCAGAAGTCCCTTGTCAAAAATGGCTGAGATCTCGCAAAATCACGTCTTGGACTATGATAGTGAACTTAGGTGGATTATCATCCTGATCTTGTGGTCTTCCAGCTCGAAAATTCAGTGAACCATTAGACGTAATGTTTTTAAAAAAAAACATATTTAGATCACTACTTTCTGAATGCGGCTGTTTTTCCGGTAGAGTAAATCGACGACCGCATTACAAATGTTAGACGTATATACATATCACTTACTGTCATACATTCGAGGCTAGTACCAGAATCGGCCGAAGTTTGCCGAATGATTTCAATTAATGGATGCTATTCTATTATGTCACAATAAGAAGCCAATTTACTAAAAGAATATATATACATGTAGTTCTATATGACGTCACAATATAGAACCTACATTGTCATTTGCCAGGAACCTTGTATAAGTTCTGCAATTTGTAATCATGGATCACGACCAAGAGAACCTGATGAGTACTGCGTTGTCTACTAGATGGTAGATACCCAGGTCAGTACATGACTTGCTTATCACCTTTATTAGAATGTTGCTAGTATAGTTTGCCCTTTTAGTATCCGCTCATTGTACCAGCATCTCGTAAGTTGTCAGCTGCACTTGTAAAATATAGAATGTACCACACATAGGTAAAGGGAGTCGGACATGATCTAGATTCGGATAACTTTGATGTTGATTTTAACAAACTTCATGCAATAAATTCATCTTCCACTGTGATTGAATAAAGCAATGGTTAAACTTGAAGAGTTGTCTTCCTGTTGTCGGTTACGGTGCTACAGTATATTTTTACACTTGACCAAGTACTGAAAACTCGGAAGATCCGCCATGCACGTAATCTATTCTGCTTTGAAATAATTCAGTTCCAATACAATGAATCAATCTGATATTGAGTCGGACAGTAAAATTTCGTTATTTGATACAAAGTAGTACACTTTCTAACTTTATATCAACATTAAATTTTTTTCTCTCATATCTACGTATGTAAGATACAGATATTCTATGAAAGAAAGGTATGTAAGATATTTCTATCTTTCATATCACGTGACGTTTATCTTACATATCCCGTGACGTCATAATCAATACATAACTAGCTTGCAACTTACCTCGCCTCGATTGACGAACACTAGCGTCTGCAAAGCTCTTGTACAAAAAATGACAGATTGTAATGTCCCTGATAATCTCCAGGTGTATGTGACCGGACACAAAAATACACATTCCTTGAACAATTACTGCACACTCAACAACAGTCACAAATTCCTCATACACCTATGTCATCCGGTGCATTATGCCCGTTCACAGAAACCCAGCCCACACGGTCTATTACGTCTAGGCCTACCTCCACATTCACTCTGTCAACGTCTACTGTCCGTGTCTCAGGTGAAATAAGTGCGTTCAATGTCCATGAAACTCGAGTCCTTGCACGCGTGAAAAACGAAAGTCTAGCCATGCCCATATTCACCAACAAAAACCACTTGGAATTCCTCTTCACACACTCGTCATTAAATAACTGCTCAATTAATATCAATATCAATGCTCCTCTAAGAAAAAGAAAAAAAACCGTGCAGTTGTGAATGCATATTCTGATTAGGTCTGTCAAAATGTTTCGCGCTGATGACTGTCAAGTTACGTCACGCACCCTGATTATTGATTTATTCAAAGAGGAATAACTCTAATACAATTCACTTATACACTCGTCGGCCGATTTTTTGTCAGCAACATAGTTGCCAAAATGAAGGTCGTAGAATTCGATTCTGATGTTATTTTTAATGTAGAGCGAAAAATTAATTGATTGAAAAATTCTCAAAATGGCGTCGCTAGGCACAAGGAAAACGGAAAACTCTAGAAATATGAGAGAAAAATACTCTCTTATGAGTTGCCATGAAATATTAAGGTGATTCCACCCTCGGGGTTGCAAAAAAGCGGTAAAACCCTCGGCAAAGCCTCGGGTTTCACAGCTTTTTTGCAACCCTCGGGTGGAATCACCTTATATTTCATGGCTACTCATAAGAGAGTCTTATACTCTCTGCACTGCACATGTAGCTTATCTTATACGTACTGTTAAGATCAATATTTTTCTATTATTTACAGAAATTGCAATGTGAAAAGTTAATGAGAGACATCCACAACGACTTCATGGAGATTTTTATTTATGAAAGCTATATTAATGAATTTTACCGACAGGTGAGTGGGTATGCACTATGGTATAGTTTCTCACGTTCCACTCATTAACTCGTTAACTATTACTGGACTACTATGTTGTCCATCACGAATGGTAAAGTTATAATACATGCAGGAATACATCTTTATTAAAGAATAATTCCAATGCCGTTTATCACAATTGTTTTGATTGGACAAAAATAAATCTAAACGAGAATTTACACATCAATGAATCCCAAAACGCTATGTATACATACGAGCCTGAAAACAAATAACACAGTGCGGGGAAACTATTCCAAACTGATAATACAAGGAACGAATTGGAATTATAAGAATCAAACATTCTTTTTGAAGAATTTATCAATGTGTAAACTCTGGATAGTTTACTCACAAACTTAACATTCTTCAAAATGAATGTTTAATCCTATAGTAAATCCTTTTAACAATGACGTTTATATGCAAGGAAACTGAGATACAAAACAGCAAAATGTGCACAGCTCCCCGTATGCATCTGTGGAAGTGACAGTCTACAATATATTATTGATAGCTGAATCCTTTCGGGTTGGAGGAATAAGGGCAGTAGTAAATAATTAAAGATTTGGAATCCCTGCAGTTTGTACTGGTGTTTGTTTGATATTATCGACGAGCTCACACCTATTTGTATTAATGACTTTGCAGATTCTCTCTGCTCGAAGTACCTTTTCAAATTATTTTGGTATAGTTTTCAAAGTAACCTATAATATTATGGAAGCAGCTGACCCCTTTTCTATATAAATGTAGGAGTCAAAACAAAAACCTAAACACCGACCTAAGATTCGGACTCTTTATGTAGTTTGTTTCATCTTATGCTGTCTAAGTCAATGGGATGGTAGGTTGCGTGCATTGCAGGTCTTTCTCTTTGAATCGTCTATCATATATACATGTACCACGATTCTTTACTTTTTAGCTATTACAGGGTGTAGGTGTAAGAGTGGTATTCATAATGGAATCATTTAAAGGAAATGCGCCATGAATTCATATTGTTTTTTTAGTTTTAACCGTTCACTTCTCCGACAAGATGTAGATACAATTTTAGTTGCTTTGGCAAATAATCAAATGAATAATCTGATTTATATGATTATTTCAATTTAAGAATGATAAAGAAGGAGCAGAAGTGATAGAAGAGAAAATCACGGACGAAGCTCAACCTATCCCGGCTGTGGTATGTTTAGATAGATACAAGTAGATACAATTTTAGTTGCTTTGGCAAATAACCAAATGAATCATCTGATGTATATGATTATTTTAATTCAAGAATGATAAAGAAGGAGCAGAAGTGATAAAAGAGAAAATCATGGACGCAACTCAACCTATCCCGGCTGTGGTATGTTTAGATGAGCAACAATGAATTATCCTCAGTTACCAACCGTTTGGACTTTTCGAAAATTGCACATAGATAATAATTCTCCAAGATCATCAGAAATATTGATTTATATTGAACGAATTGTGCTGATGTTTCCTAGATTTTAAAATTGGTAACGGTTATGCCAAATCTAGTTATCAAGGTTAATATTCTGTTGTGATGAATGTATTCTCTCTCTCTCTCTCTCTCTCTCTCTCTCTCTCTCTATATATATATATATATATTGTAATTCAGATAGAACAGGAGAATGACATAACACAGGGAGAAAAGATAGAGGAAACTCAAGAAGAACCGAGATCTGCTCCAGCCGGGGTATGTAATGTGTGTGTGTTTAGTCGTTTGCTAGTCCACTACCGGCGAGACTGGAGGGACTTTAAGTTTGCACTATGAATGTCCGACTGTCTGCCAATCAGTTTTCTGCACTTTGTAATGCTTGCAGATTTTCATTTGATCTTTGGCAAGTACTAACGGCCATTGAGGATTGAGGGGTCTTTATAATGCCACATATGCTGTGACAAGGAGCCTCGGTTTTTCCTGTTTTATCCGAAGTATCACCCCCTTTAATCGCCTCTTACGACAAACAAGGGGTACTTAGAACCTCTTCTAACTCAGATCCCCACGGAATGTTCCAGGAGAGAACATTCTATTTGACTAATAAGTTAGGATACCCTAGGAGAGTTGTTATAAATTTTGTAAAACTACTTGTAAATAATTTGATACTGTTGAAACCCATATTTACCATAAATCATTGATGAAATCACCTTTTTAAAACTTGTATTATCCATACATCTGTAATTGAAAATTCAATGAAAAAACATTACCCAAACATTTAAATTCTTTGAATAAAGTCTTTTTCTTGGTACATTTCATGTATTAATAACTATTTTAAATCAAATAACAAAAAATCAAAAAAAAATCCCACGTACACATAGCAAATACGTTCAAAATTTCGAGTATCCTATTATATAAATGAATAGGAGACCTTTACTTCATAAAACCTTGGACAAGCTACATTGTGCACGTACAAATTAGGACTATGTATGTTCTTGGAGAAGGCTTATATAGGCTGCAAGCCTGCTGCCTAATCCATTTATGTTTCATACATAATAAAATATTGTTTAAATTTAAATTGAATGTATGTTCAACAGATTTCAACGCATGTTATATATACAACACAGGCAATTGCATCGCTTGGGTGTCGAATTTACTATATAAAGAGTAAAGGTATATAACTCTAAATATAGGGTACCCAAGTTAGCTGATGTAAAAACAATAAATTAATTGATATAAAATTCTACTTTGTATTTTAATTTATTCATACATAATCAATCTACATAATTTCTAAAGTTCATCCCGAAATTCTGTATACTTCCCAAGATATGCAGAAATGAACTCGGAAAAATGCCTATTATTTTTTGGTTGACTTTTAGCTGGGCCCTGACACTATACGACTACACAGAGTGCTTGAGCATTGCAACAAGCTATCAAATAGAATGTGCAGCATAAAATATCATTTCTAAAATGAATTTCTTACCCCAATTCATAAAATGAAGACCGTAATAACTCCAAGTGACTGAAATTTTTTAAACCGTCTATACTTTCACAATCCCAACCATTAACTGTAGTTACGACTAATTACCCAAAAGAGATGGAAGACCCATAACGATTTAGAGACTCAAATACTAATATTTATCAATATTGATTCATTATAGTACATAAATTATGCTAATAACAAGTCTTTATAAATATACAAATGTCTTATTATGTCTATTTTTATCTAAATCACATTACCACAGGTGTTCGACGATGTCAATGTGGGTAGTTAGTGGCACCGATGAAAATTCCTGATATTAAAATGAAAGTACAGACGGTTTAACATTTTCAGTCACTTGGAGCTATTACGGACTTCATATTATGAATTGGGGTAAAATATTTATTTTAGAAGTGATATTTTATGCTACACATTCTATTTGATAGCTTGTTGCAATGCTATATATCAAGGAATGGAAACTCGGCTTGAGGGGTTCTCATTTTTAAATTCCAAAAAACCCGGAAGTTTGTATTTTCAGGTGCATAAATCAAACTCGTAATGTATCCGTCACTGCTTCAGTTGTTGTATGACGTCAAACATAGACCGTGACGTGTTACATCAATCGTAACTACTCGGCTATTTCCGTAACCGCAAATGAACCTCGTCAATCGGATCACACGCTCATCCTTTTCCGTAACCGGTCAGACTTCCGCCAGTGTTCGTTTGCTTACAAACCAAACTCTTCCAGTTAGGTATTATGGGATAGCGATTCTTATGCCGCGTATACCTTGTGACGTCACTGTAGAATGGCGAAAAAACATAACGTCAACTGTAAACAACATCAAGTTCATTACTTTACACAATAACTTGAACAGAGTCTCCCTACTTTTTAATGATCTTTTGATCATTTTATGTTTGAAATAAAATTCATACTTTTATATTAATGCTCTTAATGTCAATATCTTCAAACTTTTAACTACGAACTAATTATTTAGTGTTCTTTGCCTGCGTGATAATCGCGGACTCACAATATACAAATCTGTATATTGTACTGCGTCACATAGGAGAGGTCCAAACTCCCCGTCGAGGCCTCATTACGTCACCTATGTACAGACCTCTCCTATGTGACGCAGCACAATATACAGATTTGTATATTGTGAGTCCACGATTATCACGCGGGCAAATAACAATAAAGAAGTAGTTCGTAGTTAAAAGCTTGAAAATATTGACATTAGGAGCATTGATATAAAAGTATGGATTTGATTTTAAACATAAAATTATCAAAATATCATTAAAAGGTAGGGATACTCGGTATAAATTATAGTGTTTAATGTTTACGTTCTTGTTTTGAACTGTTTACGTTTGACGTTATGGTTTTTTCGTCATTCTACAGTGACGTCACACAGTATAGCCGCCTAAGAAATCGCTATCCCATAATGCCTAACTGGAAGAGATTGGTTTGTGAGCAAACAAACTCTGGCGGAAGTTTGAGGAGAGGTCTATTCGTAGGTGACGTAATGAGGCCTCGACGGGGGAAGTTTGCGTAACCGGTAAGAAGATCGACGCCATCAGAGTCTGTTGCCATGTATACACAAATGTAACTATGACGTAACAGTCGTACGTTACAAATGAAACGCGAGCTATCAAATGCATTTAAAATATTATACATTTATTGCATGATAGTGAGGGAGATATGAAGATTTATTCACCCAAGAAAAATCATATTTCCCGAGGGCAACGCCCGAGGGGAATATGATTTTTCTTGGGTGAATAAATCTTCATATCTCCCGAACATTCATGCAATAAATTGTTTATTATACCGAAACAAAGCAAGACTACAAAAGTACGTTTGAAATTGGAGTCCGCTCATCTACATTGTATGTAGCTGGGATCGTCCTAACGGTTACACCGCGCCGTCAACGTATTACGGTAGAAGGTACAAACAACGAAATACAGTGATATGATAACCAGTTTTTGTATTTCCATTCTCCTTGAGTGCTGATTTACTAGGAGTACTTGCTTGTTTTTGTATCAACCAAAACCATGCGATTCAACTGTGTATCAGAGACCCGCATATTTTGTGTCTTACGAACTATGAAAGTAGAATGACTCGGACTTATTGTGACGTCACAATACACTTCATCTACCTTGACGTTAAATTTATGGAAAATGCACGAGGCTGCCCAAGGGGGAAATATGATAGGGAAATATGAAGTCTGAGAGGGAGATATGAAGTTTTGTCCTCCCAGGCACGTGACCGTCTAGACCAATCAGATTACGCGTTGCATGGCATTCTCATACTGAGGTATAATAACATATCTTAGTATTCTACCACTATCGTTTTCCACTAATATGTTTATATATTAGAGTGAATAAGACGTTAATGATACCAAAATTGAATCTGGTGAAAATCTAAATAAAACATTATACAGGGAGTCGGTTCTGGCCTTTTAACTTTATCCACGGGAACGCTTCCGGCGAGGAAATGCATTGATTTGATGCAATTCTTGCGCCGATCCACGTCCAAGTCTTCTTATCGGAGTTTTACGAAGAGGCTTACTTTTACAATCGACGGCTGACTTTTACAATTTAAAGGGGCCAACTCCAAATATGGGAGTCGTACTTGCAAAATTCAATACTTTTACGGCATTCAGTTGTTGTATATTATTTAACGTCCCACCCGAGAATTTTTCACTCGTATGGAGACATCACCATTGCCGGTGAAGGGCTGCAAAATTTAGGCCAATGCTTGGCGCTTATGGCCTTTTTGCAGAGAAGAATCTTTATCGTGCCACACCTGTTGTGACACGGGGCCTTGGTTTTTCAGGTCTCGCCTATTCTAACCCGGACCCCCACAGGGTACGGCATTTAGGACAAGCACATGCCAGATGCTTATATCGATAATGTACAGTATATACCAGGGAGTAATCGGTTTTGATGGGGACCAGTTTTCATGTTTTGAGCTATTTAAACCTGTATTTGTTGATCTGCTCCTTTCCGGGTTTAATCGGCGATGACCGGGGACACACTTGATTGTGAACCGGAATTGCGCACGTATCCCGCCGGGTAAGCCGATTGAGCCGGAAATTTCTGATAGGTGAAGGCTGCTTCAAGCTCAGGCTGGCGTCCCTGGAGACAGTAGTACCGAGAGTTGCTTATTCTAAGACAAAATATTTTTGATTCTTACTCTGGTGGAATAAACATGATTTGTAAATATGTTGGTCATTTCTATGCGGAATAATGTTTATACAAAAGAAGGTCAACAATTTCATTATTGTACTGTAGCCGGGTCACTTGATTCTTAGCGCGACTCAAGTATGCTATCTAAGTCAAACTTTTCAAGGTGTTTATGCATTTATCTGATCAAGACATAGGGCTCACAGCCGGTATGACCGGTCGACAGGGGATGCTTACTCTTCCTGGCCACTTGATCCCACCTCTGGTATTCCCATGGGTCCATGTTTCCCCAACTCTTTATTTTCCTTGTGGTTGTTATTTTCCTTGTGGAAGTTGTGAGATCAATCACTTACTTATCTTCACTATCCATGTGTGTGTATCAAGAAAAACTGAGTTACCACAAATATCGTTGATTCTACAGTGTATTTTGATATACATGTATACAATATACACATGACGTATTAGTTGTCTTCACATTTAGACCTAGAGCTTCAACACGAAAGAGAGGTGTACAAAACATTACCTTGTGGGTTTTTTAATTAGGGGGAGCTATGACAAAATATATCTCGACAAGCCTACCCCCTCAAATTTTGATTCTAGTATAGAGCTGCCGTTTAAAGGTATGTGTGGTTAGGTGGGGGTTCCTTTGTTCCTGGGAAAGCCAGAAACCCAAGATGTAATATATAGAGAACTTTTAAGTTTTCAGGACTGCTGACACATTATTCAGAAATGTTAGGATAACTTGAGTTCGTCTGATTTCATTGAATGCGCTGTGGTACGCTTATGATATACAGTAATCTTTTCTTTTTATGGCAATTTTCTGGGTCCCTTTATGCATTTCTCAGCTTGTCATTCGCAGTTAACATTTTAAAACTTAATTAAATGTCAAAACGAGTAATGCATTGCGAAAGTGTCGAACGAATGTGGAGAGAATATAAGAGTCACTAAACATAATTGTCGTTTTGGTGTTTTTATGAAGCAGTTTATATACATCCAATTTCTGTAGTTTGAGACGATCCCTTTAAATTGTAAAAATCAGCCGTCGATTGTAAAAGTAAACCTCTTCGTAAAACTCCGATATTGGTGACGGAAAAAGAGGAGCGCGTGATCCGATTAGAACAGATACTTTCCAAAAAGCATTATAAACATGATAAATGGTCATATTTACAAGTTGTGTTTTGTGCCATTTACACAAACGTTCAGCTGGGTGTTCTTACTTTATGCTAAGCACGATTCAAAGTAACTAAAATGTTAATTTTCCAAATTTTGTTGTCTTTTACAAAATGAATGCACAAAAGACACATATACATGTATCTTTATCAAAATTTTATTTGATAAGTATTTTAAGTACCGGTAGGCCGGGAAATGATACACAGGAGAATAAAGAAAATGTCGTATTTGAAATACAAACATGTGTATTTCCATTATCACTGAGAGCCCGAGGGCAGATTGAGAAATTTCTATTTTTTTCATATTTTGAAATAACAAATAGATTTTTAGTAGGAATATTAGTTGGTTATTTTCAATACACAATATCATTTTTAAAAATTGCAAACACAAAAATGAGACTTTTAGTTACACTGGAATGACCCTGAATACATAATTATTATAATATTCAAACAATATATATAATTATCATATAGCTAATTAATAGTCTATTATAAAATCTGCGTAAAATCTAGAGAATGTTAGCGTTCAATATCCCGAGAATTTATTGAACGCTAACTTTGCATTGTGTAAATTGTGTGCGCCCGAAACATTCCGAGTATGAGCGTTCAATATTGATGTTACCGTAATGACGTCAACAAGTCGTAATGACGGGTTTAATATTGAAGAGTTAAGAAATGCATGCTGATATTGCACACTTTCACCTTAGATGCCAATATTGATGAATTATCGTCTATTTTGGAGTATTTTAAGTGAAAAGGGATATAATTTAACAACTACATGTAAATACTTTAGCTATATAATAAAAGGGTTATTGAACTTACATGTATATTGGTGAATATTGGCACTCGTTGGTTGTCAAAACGCACTCGCAAGTTGCATTTTCACAACCAACTCGTGCCAATATTCAACAATGTAAGTTCAATAACCCTATTATATTATTCAAATGTAGGTGAATTTTCCAACCAACAATAAGTACAAAATAACAATGTAATTCTCAGAACAAATATGAATTATATTCTTATAAATTTTGTAATTAATCTGTTTCCCCTTCATCCTTTAAAAATGCTTTGAAATGCAAACTCTACATACATTTGAACCTTTTATAACTTTTCTGTACTTAAGTTGCCAACGAATTTTATTTTACAGGTATAATATGTTGATGACCCCTAACAAGAATATAGATTTCATTTTTCCAAGGGTGGTTGTAGATTTTAATTATATAGCGACATACTTCTGCTATATTTGGGAAATCAGTTAGGTGTTAAAAATCATGTTTTTTTCCGTTGTCATGGCAACAATTACCCTGGAAAAATTGTGCGTTATTTTTCAAAAATGGGTAAAACCATCATAAAACTAAATCAAGTGGACAAAATAACATAGAATATTAACTTACAGGAAATATATCCCCCTTAACTAAAAATCATTGATTTTCACAAGAATATGTGCACCTGTTGCTAAGGAAGTGAATGACCTTGGATATCAGACCCGTAACGGGTCCAAAACATTTTAGGTTTGGTTTTGTATTAAGTGGGATAAAATCAAACATAAATTGTATATCAATAGCTTCTGAAAAATAAAATTTTTGACTTTCCATGAAATGCTTGATGCTCACTGATTTTGACTCTTAAATAGGGAAAGTCGCTTACATTGTCATCAGCTGTCCTATACTGCACGTTCTAGTCTATAAAACACTTAAAGTAGGGGTCTAGTAGCGTGACGTCATGTCCGGATCGAACTCCAGTATTGGTTCACGTACTATTATTATTGGGTGGATTTATACTGTTTTTACATTTACCTGGATGTTTTTTAATTTAGTAAAATGAATACAATAACACTCCATCACTTATATTTAAGTAGACTATGGATCCAATCTTCTTTCCATTTTTTGTCATCTAATTCACACATAAAACCAGAGGTACATATTTGTTTAATTGATATACAGGCCGGGGTATTACATGTTAAAATTATCTGTAAATTAAAAAAAATCCATGATATGCAATCATGCACTTGTGGAATTAAATAAAACAATTCTGCATTTGTTATATATTTGTTATCTTGTTATATATTTGTTATCTTCTGTTATGTGAAAATCATCTTCAAAATGGTTATTTTGGCCCAAAAATGTAAATATAAATTGAGATGCTGTGAAAATATTATGCTGAGAAAGGGCAGATTTTTTAAATGTATTTTAACAAGCATTCATATATGAACATAATATGTGAGTTTGAATGAAAAATCACAAGTCAAATTTTTAAAATATTCATATTAGTGGTGTTGCAGTGCCGTATTTTTGACTGCCGAGGGCCTGTATTGAGTTCAATTTTGTACCACCATTATTAAAAAACATGAAACTATATTAAAATTTCACTTTTAATTATTTAGTTAAACATATTTATTTCATATTTGAGGAAAAACATTGCAGCATCATACCTCAAACAAAATTTTATGGACATATTCTAGGACTTCTTCAATGAATTCTGATATTGCCGTTTGACAAATGGGGGTACACATAATAAAAATACCATAATTTACTCATTATACTGACAACCCCCCATTATTTTGTTTTTATCATACCCTGAAATGAACAATCTAAGTATCTAAACTCAAATTTTTGAGAAATCACAAGTAGGTCCAGGACTAGGGACCTACCTTAAGATGTAGATTTTCGTTTTCTATTTTAGAAGATGAAAAGATTACGCCGATTTCTCAGGAGACTCTTCTGTTGTTTTGGGTAAGTCAAAGTGGAAAGTCTGGCAATGCTATATTATATTATTATCCCTTAATATAGGAACTTTGACAGTTTTTTTCTACAATGTAACTGTATTTAAATGTAGAGGAAAACTCTATAATGGTAATAATTCTTCGATTTCAACATGACGCTAGCAACTCACTGTGTTATAGTAGAATATGTTATAATTGGTTTAGAGCTCGTAATAGTTGATTTAGACAATGCTTCAGAATCCCTCTCCTCCGGCTGCCCTAAGTGGATGTGACCTCACCATCTCATTGGGGAACATAGGCGTAGTATATGGTGGATACGTTATAAATGCAGATGTTTTTTTTTTTTATTATTTCAACGACATATCGTTATGGCATTTCGAATAACATGAAGACAGTTATCGGATGTCCCTATACGCATTTAAAGGTGAATTAGAATAGTAGGAAGTCACTGAAAATCAATGTCTGATTCACAGAGAGAAGTTTAGTGATGACGAGTTTTTATGTTGGTATCTTTTAAACATTTGTTGTAATTACAAATTACTGAAGTATGGTAATTTTACTATTGATCCGAAATTTGACCTCTTTCCCCTACGAGAATGTCACTAGTACACATATAACGTTTCTATTTAAGGAACAGATAACGTACAACTTACTTGTGTGTACAAATCACATTTTCCTTGAAAGCAGGATACATTTCTTATAAAATAGATTGCTCTAAAACAAATCACTAACCTTGGTTGGAAATTGACTCTGTCAGTGAGTTATGATCAAATAAATTAACTTCATTTCACACCAAAATCTATGAAACTTAGTTATCCTTAGAGAGCAGAATATCCTTATTATCATGTATTTTGTAACATTCACTCGTAATAACCTATCTATCAATAATAATTTTCGAAAAACTTCTAACAAACATAATTAAACAATGGCGTGGTTCTGGCATGGGTTGTTACTGGGGTACATTTTCTTTTAGGTAATTTTACATGTTTAATAAACCTGCATCTCTACAAAAAGAAACCGAATATTAAGATCAATAAACATTCACGACATACTACATCTATATGTACAGGTAAACATTCACGACATACTACATGTACAGGTAAACATTCACGACATACTACATCTACATGTACAGGTAAACATTCACGACATGCTATATCTACATGTACAGGTAAACATTCACGACATTATACATGTACATGTACAGGTAAACATTCACGACATTCTACATGTACATGTACAGGTAAACATTCACGACATACTACATGTACATGTACAGGTAAACATTCACGACATACTACATCTACATGTACAGGTAAACATTCATGACATACTGCATGTACATGTACAGGTAAACATTCACGACATACTACATGTACATGTACAGGTAAACATTCACGACATGCTACATCTACATGTACAGGTACACCTTCACGACATACTACATGTTCATGTACAGGTAAACATTCATGACATACTACATGTACAGGTAAACATTCACGACATACTACATGTACAGGTAAACATTCACGACATACTACATGTACAGGTAAACATTCACGACATACTACATCTACAGGTAAACATTCACGACATACTACATGTACATGTACAGGTAAACATTCACGACATACTACATCTACATGTACAGGTAAACATTCACGACATACTACATCTACATGTACAGGTAAACATTCACGACATACTACATCTACATGTAGATGTAAACATTCACGACATACTACATCTACAGGTAAACATTCACGACATAATACATGTACATGTACAGGTAAACATTCACGACATACATTTACATCTACAGATAAACATTCACGACATACTACATCTACAGGTAAACATTCACGACATACTACATCTACAGGTAAACATTCACGACATACTGCATCTACAGGTAAACATTCACGACATACTACATCTACAGGTAAACATTCACGACATACTACATGTACATGTACAGGTAAACATTCACGACATACTACATCTACAGATAAACATTCACGACATACTACATCTACAGGTAAACATTCACGACATACATTTACATCTACAGATAAACATTCACGACATACTACATCTACAGGTAAACATTCACGACATGCTACATGTAAATGTACAGGTAAACATTCACGACATACTACATCTACATGTACAGGTACACATTCACGACATACTATATGTACATGTACAGGTAAACATTCACGACATACTACATCTACATGTACAGGTAAACATTCACGACATACTACATGTAGATGTAAACATTCACGACATACTACATGTACATGTACAGGTAAACATTCACGACATACTACATGTACAGGTAAACATTCATGACATACTACATCTACAGGTAAACATTCACGACATACTACATCTACAGGTAAACATTCACGACAAACTACATCTACAGGTAAACATTCACGACATACTACATCTACATGTACAGGTACACATTCACGACATACTACATGTACATGTACAGGTAAACATTCACGACATACTACATCTACATGTACAGGTAAACATTCACGACATACTACATGTAGATGTAAACATTCACGATATACTACATGTACATGTACAGGTAAACATTCACAACATACTACATGTACAGGTAACCATTCATGACATACTACATCTACAGGTAAACATTCACGACATACTACATCTACAGGTAAACATTCACGACATACTACATCTACAGGTAAACATTCACGACATACTACATCTACATGTACATGTACACATTCACTACATACTACATGTAGATGTAAACATTCACGACATACTACATGTACATGTACAGGTAAACATTCACGACATACTACATGTACAGGTAAACATTCACAACATACTACATCTACAGGTAAACATTCACGACATACTACATCTACATGTACAGGTAAACATTCACGACATGCTACATGTACATGTACAGGTAAACATTCACGACATACTACATCTACATGTACAGGTAAATATTCACGACATACTACATGTAGATGTAAACATTCACGACATACTACATGTACATGTACAGGTAAACATTCACGACATACTACATGTACAGGTAAACATTCACAACATACTACATCTACAGGTAAACATTCACGACATACTACATCTACATGTACAGGTAAACATTCACGACATGCTACATGTACATGTACAGGTAAACATTCACGACATACTACATCTACATGTACAGGTAAACATTCACGACATACTACATGTACATGTAAACATTCACGACATACTACATGTACATGTACAGGTAAACATTCACGACATACTACATGTACAGGTAAACATTCACGACATACTACATCTACATGTACAGGTAAACATTCACGACATACTACATGTACATGTACAGGTAAACATTCACGACATACTACATCTATATGTACAGGTAAACATTCACGACATACTACATGTACAGGTAAACATTCACGACATACTACATGTACATGTACAGGTAAACATTCACGACATACTACATGTACAGATAAACATTCACGACATACTACATGTACATGTACAGGTAAACATTCACGACATACTACATGTACATGTACAGGTAAACATTCACGACATACTACATGTACATGTACAGGTAAACATTCACGACATACTACATGTACAGATAAACATTCACGACATACTACATGTACATGTACAGGTAAACATTCAGGACATACTACATCTACATGTACAGGTAAACATTCACGACATACTACATGTACATGTAAACATTCATGACATACTACATGTACATGTACAGGTAAACATTCACGACACACTACATGTACAGGTAAACATTCACGACATACTACATCTACATGTACAGGTACACATTCACGACATACTACATGTACATGTACAGGTAAACATTCACGACATACTACATCTACATGTACAGGTAAACATTCACGACATACTACATGCTGATGTAAACATTCATGACATACTACATGTACATGTACAGGTAAACATTCACGACATACTACATGTACAGGTAAACATTCACGACATACTACATCTACAGGTAAACATTCACGACATATTACATCTACATGTACAGGTAAACATTCACGACATGCTACATGTACATGTACAGGTAAACATTCACGACATACTACATCTACATGTACAGGTAAACATTCACGACATACTACATGTACATGTAAACATTCACGACATACTACATGTACATGTACAGGTAAACATTCACGACATACTACATGTACAGGTAAACATTCACGACATACTACATCTACATGTACAGGTAAACATTCACGACATACTACATCTACATGTACAGGTAAACATTCAAGACATACTACATCTACATGTACAGGTAAACATTCACGACATACTACATGTACATGTAAACATTCACGACATACTACATGTACATGTACAGGTAAACATTCACGACATACTACATGTACAGGTAAACATTCACGACATACTACATCTACATGTACAGGTAAACATTCACGACATACTACATCTACATGTACAGGTAAACATTCACGACATACTACATCTATATGTACAGGTAAACATTAACGACATACTACATGTACAGGTAAACATTCAAGACATACTACATGTACATGTACAGGTAAACATTCACGACATACTACATGTACAGATAAACATTCACGACATACTACATGTACATGTACAGGTAAACATTCACGACATACTACATCTACATGTACAGGTAAACATTCACGACATACTACATGTACATGTACAGGTACACATTCACGACATACTACATGTACATGCACAGGTAAACATTCACGACATACTAAATGTACATGTACAGGTAAACATTCACGACATACTACATGTACAGGTAAACATTCACGACATACTACATCTACATGTACAGGTACACATTCACGACATACTACATGTACATGTACAGGTAAACATTCACGACATACTACATCTACATGTACAGGTAAACATTCACGACATACTACATGTAGATGTAAACATTCACGACATACTACATGTACATGTACAGGTAAACATTGACGACATACTACATGTACAGGTAAACATTCACGACATACTACATCTACAGGTAAACATTCACGACATACTACATCTACATGTAAAGGTAAACATTCACGACATGCTACATGTACATGTACAGGTAAACATTCACGATATACTACATCTACATGTACAGGTAAACATTCACGACATGCTACATGTACATGTACAGGTAAACATTCACGATATACTACATCTACATGTACAGGTAAACATTCACGACATACTACATGTACATGTAAACATTCACGACATACTACATGTACATGTACAGGTAAACATTCACGACATACTACATGTACAGGTAAACATTCACGACATACTACATCTACATGTACAGGTAAACATTCACGACATACTACATCTACATGTACAGGTAAACATTCACGACATACTACATGTACAGATAAACATTCACGACATACTCCATGTACATGTACAGGAAAACATTCACGACATACTACATCTACATGTACAGGTAAACATTCACGACATACTACATGTACATGTAAACATTCAAGACATACTACATGTACATGTACAGGTAAACATTCACGACATACTACATGTACAGGTAAACATTCACGACATACTACATCTACATGTACAGGTAAACATTCACGACATTCTACATGTACATGTACAGGTAAACATTCACGACATACTACATCTACATGTACACATTCACGACATACTACATCTACATGTACAGGTAAACATTCACGACATACTACATCTACAGTACACATTCACGACATACTACATCTACAGTACACATTCACGACATACTACATCTACAGGTAAACATTCAAGACATACTACATCTACAGTACACATTCACGACATACTACATCTACATGTACAGGTAAATATTCACGACATACTACATGTACATGTAAACATTCACGACATACTACATGTACATGTACAGGTAAACATTCACGACATACTACATGTACAGGTAAACATTCATGACATACTACATCTACAGGTAAACATTCACGACATACTACATCTACATGTACAGGTAAACATTCACGACATGCTACATGTACATGTACAGGTAAACATTCACGACATACTACATCTATATCTACAGGTAAACATTCACGACATACTACATGTACATGTAAACATTCACGACATACTACATCTATATCTACAGGTAAACATTCACGACATACTACATCTACAGGTAAACATTCACGACATACTACATCTACATGTACAGGTAAACATTCACGACATGCTACATGTACATGTACAGGTAAACATTCACGACATGCTACATGTACATGTACAGGTAAACATTCACGACATACTACATCTACAGATAAACATTCACGACATACTACATCTACAGGTAAACATTCACGACATACATTTACATCTACAGATAAACATTCACGACATACTACATCTACAGGTAAACATTCACGACATACTACATCTACAGTACACATTCACGACATACTACATCTACATGTACAGGTAAACATTCACGACATACTACATGTACATGTAAACATTCACGACATACTACATCTACATGTACAGGTAAACATTCACGACATTCTACATGTACATGTACAGGTAAACATTCACGACATACTACATCTACAGTACACATTCACGACATACTACATCTACATGTACAGGTAAACATTCACGACATGCTACATGTACATGTACAGGTAAACATTCACGACATACTACATGTACATGTACAGGTAAACATTCACGACATACTACATCTACATGTACAGGTAAACATTCACGACATACTACATGTACATGTACAGGTAAACATTCACGACATTCTACATGTACATGTACAGGTAAACATTCACGACATACTACATCTACATGTACACATTCACGACATACTACATCTACATGTACAGGTAAACATTCACGACATACTACATCTACAGTACACATTCACGACATACTACATCTACAGTACACATTCACGACATACTACATCTACAGGGAAACATTCACGACATACTACATCTACAGTACACATTCACGACATACTACATCTACATGTACATGTAAACATTCACGACATACTACATGTACATGTAAACATTCACGACATACTACATGTATATGTACAGGTAAACATTCACGACATACTACATGTACAGGTAAACATTCACGACATACTACATCTACAGGTAAACATTCACGACATACTACATCTACATGTACAGGTAAACATTCACGACATGCTACATGTACATGTACAGGTAAACATTCACGACATACTACATCTATATCTACAGGTAAACATTCACGACATACTACATGTACAAGTAAACATTCACGACATACTACATCTATATCTATAGGTAAACATTCACGACATACTACATCTACAGGTAAACATTCACGACATACTACATCTACATGTACAGGTAAACATTCACGACATGCTAGATGTACATGTACAGGTAAACATTCACGACATACTACATGTACATGTACAGGTAAAATTTCACGACATACTACATCTACAGATAAACATTCACGACATACTACATCTACAGGTAAACATTCACGACATACATTTACATCTACAAATAAACATTCACGACATACTACATCTACAGGTAAACATTCACGACATACTACATGTACATGTACAGGTAAACATTCACGACATACTACATGTACAGGTAAACATTCACGACATACTACATCTACATGTACAGGTAAACATTCATGACATACTACATCTACATGTACAGGTAAACATTCACGACATACTACATCTATATGTACAGGTAAACATTCACGACATACTACATGTACAGGTAAACATTCACGACATACTATATGTACATGTATAGGTAAACATTCACGACATACTACATGTACAGATAAACATTCACGACATACTACATGTACATGTACAGGTAAACATTCACGACATACTACATCTACATTTACAGGTAAACATTCACGACATACTACATGTACATGTACAGGTAAACATTCATGACATACTACATGTACAGGTAAACATTCACGACATACTACATCTACATGTACAGGTAAACATTCACGACATTCTACATGTACATGTACAGGTAAACATTCACGACATACTACATCTACATGTACACATTCACGACATACTACATCTACATGTACAGATAAACATTCACGACATACTACATCTACAGTACACATTCACGACATACTACATCTACAGTACACATTCACGACATACTACATCTACAGGTAAACATTCACGACATACTACATCTACAGTACACATTCACGACATACTACATCTACATGTACAGGTAAACATTCACGACATACTACATGTACATGTAAACATTCACGACATTCTACATGTACATGTACAGGTAAACATTCACGACATTCTACATGTACATGTACAGGTAAACATTCACGACATACTACATCTACATTACACATTCACGACATACTACATCTACATGTACAGGTAAACATTCACGACATGCTACATGTACATGTACAGGTAAACATTCACGACATACTACATCTACAGGTAAACATTCACGACATACTACATCTACAGATAAACATTCACAACATACTACATCTACAGGTAAACATTCACGACATACATTTACATCTACAGATAATCATTCACGACATACTACATCTACAGGTAAACATTCACGACATACATTTACATCTACAGATAAACTTTCACGACATACTACATCTACAGGTAAACATTCACGACATACTACTTCTACAGGTAAACATCCACGACATACTACATCTACAGGTAAACATTCACGACATACTACATGTACATGTACAGGTACACATTCACGACATACTACATGTACATGTACAGGTAAACATTCACGACATACTACATCTACATGTACAGGTAAACATTCACGACATACTACATGTAGATGTAAACATTCACGACATACTACATCTACAGGTAAACATTCACGACATACTACATCTACATGTACAGGTAAACATTCACAACATGCTACATGTACATGTACAGGTAAACATTCACGACATACTACATGTACATGTACAGGTAAACATTCGCTACATACTACATGTACAAATAAACATTCACGACATACTACATGTACATGTACAGGTAAACATTCACGACATACTACATCTACATGTACAGGTAAACATTCACGACATACTACATGTACATGTAAACATTCACGACATACTACATGTACATGTACAGGTAAACATTCACGACATACTACATGTACAGGTAAACATTCACGACATACTACATCTACATGTACAGGTAAACATTCACGACATTCTACATGTACATGTACAGGTAAACATTGACGACATACTACATCTACATATACACATTCACGACATACTACATCTACATGTACAGATAAACATTCACGACATACTACATCTACAGTACACATTCACGACATACTACATCTACAGGTAAACATTCACGACATACTACATCTACAGTACACATTCACGACATACTACATCTACATGTACAGGTAAACATTCACGACATACTACATGTACATGTAAACATTCACGACATACTACATGTACATGTACAGGTAAACATTCACGACATATTACATGTACAGGTAAACATTCACGACATACTACATCTACAGGTAAACATTCACGACATACTACATCTACATGTACAGGTAAACATTCACGACATGCTACATGTACATGTACAGGTAAACATTCACGACATACTACATCTATATCTACAGGTAAACATTCACGACATACTACATGTACATGTAAACATTCACGACATACTACATCTATATCTACAGGTAAACATTCACGACATACTACATCTACAGGTAAACATTCACGACATACTACATCTACATGTACAGGTAAACATTCACGACATGCTACATGTACATGTACAGGTAAACATTCACGACATACTACATCTACATGTACAGGTAAACATTCACGACATACTACATCTACATGTACAGGTAAACATTCACGACATACTACATGTACATGTACAGGTAAACATTCACGACATACTACATCTACATGTACAGGTAAACATTCACGACATACTACATGTACATGTACAGGTAAACATTCACGACATTCTACATGTACATGTACAGGTAAACATTCACGACATACTACATCTACATGTACACATTCACGACATACTACATCTACATGTACAGGTAAACATTCACGACATACTACATCTACAGTACACATTCACGACATACTACATCTACAGTACACATTCACGACATACTACATCTACAGGTAAACATTCAAGACATACTACATCTACAGTACACATTCACGACATACTACATCTACATGTACAGGTAAATATTCACGACATACTACATGTACATGTAAACATTCACGACATACTACATGTACATGTACAGGTACACATTCACGACATACTACATGTACAGGTAAACATTCATGACATACTACATCTACAGGTAAACATTCACGACATACTACATCTACATGTACAGGTAAACATTCACGACATGCTACATGTACATGTACAGGTAAACATTCACGACATACTACATCTATATCTACAGGTAAACATTCACGACATACTACATGTACATGTAAACATTCACGACATACTACATCTATATCTACAGGTAAACATTCACGACATACTACATCTACAGGTAAACATTCACGACATACTACATCTACATGTACAGGTAAACATTCACGACATGCTACATGTACATGTACAGGTAAACATTCACGACATGCTACATGTACATGTACAGGTAAACATTCACGACATACTACATCTACAGATAAACATTCACGACATACTACATCTACAGGTAAACATTCACGACATACATTTACATCTACAGATAAACATTCACGACATACTACATCTACAGGTAAACATTCACGACATACTACATCTACAGTACACATTCACGACATACTACATCTACATGTACAGGTAAACATTCACGACATACTACATGTACATGTAAACATTCACGACATACTACATCTACATGTACAGGTAAACATTCACGACATTCTACATGTACATGTACAGGTAAACATTCACGACATACTACATCTACAGTACACATTCACGACATACTACATCTACATGTACAGGTAAACATTCACGACATGCTACATGTACATGTACAGGTAAACATTCACGACATACTACATGTACATGTACAGGTAAACATTCACGACATACTACATCTACATGTACAGGTAAACATTCACGACATACTACATGTACATGTACAGGTAAACATTCACGACATTCTACATGTACATGTACAGGTAAACATTCACGACATACTACATCTACATGTACACATTCACGACATACTACATCTACATGTACAGGTAAACATTCACGACATACTACATCTACAGTACACATTCACGACATACTACATCTACAGTACACATTCACGACATACTACATCTACAGGGAAACATTCACGACATACTACATCTACAGTACACATTCACGACATACTACATCTACATGTACATGTAAACATTCACGACATACTACATGTACATGTAAACATTCACGACATACTACATGTATATGTACAGGTAAACATTCACGACATACTACATGTACAGGTAAACATTCACGACATACTACATCTACAGGTAAACATTCACGACATACTACATCTACATGTACAGGTAAACATTCACGACATGCTACATGTACATGTACAGGTAAACATTCACGACATACTACATCTATATCTACAGGTAAACATTCACGACATACTACATGTACAAGTAAACATTCACGACATACTACATCTATATCTATAGGTAAACATTCACGACATACTACATCTACAGGTAAACATTCACGACATACTACATCTACATGTACAGGTAAACATTCACGACATGCTAGATGTACATGTACAGGTAAACATTCACGACATACTACATGTACATGTACAGGTAAAATTTCACGACATACTACATCTACAGATAAACATTCACGACATACTACATCTACAGGTAAACATTCACGACATACATTTACATCTACAAATAAACATTCACGACATACTACATCTACAGGTAAACATTCACGACATACTACATGTACATGTACAGGTAAACATTCACGACATACTACATGTACAGGTAAACATTCACGACATACTACATCTACATGTACAGGTAAACATTCATGACATACTACATCTACATGTACAGGTAAACATTCACGACATACTACATCTATATGTACAGGTAAACATTCACGACATACTACATGTACAGGTAAACATTCACGACATACTACATGTACATGTATAGGTAAACATTCACGACATACTACATGTACAGATAAACATTCACGACATACTACATGTACATGTACAGGTAAACATTCACGACATACTACATCTACATTTACAGGTAAACATTCACGACATACTACATGTACATGTACAGGTAAACATTCATGACATACTACATGTACAGGTAAACATTCACGACATACTACATCTACATGTACAGGTAAACATTCACGACATTCTACATGTACATGTACAGGTAAACATTCACGACATACTACATCTACATGTACACATTCACGACATACTACATCTACATGTACAGATAAACATTCACGACATACTACATCTACAGTACACATTCACGACATACTATATCTACAGTACACATTCACGACATACTACATCTACAGGTAAACATTCACGACATACTACATCTACAGTACACATTCACGACATACTACATCTACATGTACAGGTAAACATTCACGACATACTACATGTACATGTAAACATTCACGACATTCTACATGTACATGTACAGGTAAACATTCACGACATTCTACATGTACATGTACAGGTAAACATTCACGACATACTACATCTACATTACACATTCACGACATACTACATCTACATGTACAGGTAAACATGCACGACATGCTACATGTACATGTACAGGTAAACATTCACGACATACTACATCTACAGGTAAACATTCACGACATACTACATGTACATGTACAGGTAAACATTCACGACATACTACATCTACAGATAAACATTCACAACATACTACATCTACAGGTAAACATTCACGACATACATTTACATCTACAGATAATCATTCACGACATACTACATCTACAGGTAAACATTCACGACATACATTTACATCTACAGATAAACGTTCACGACATACTACATCTACAGGTAAACATTCACGACATACTACTTCTACAGGTAAACATCCACGACATACTACATCTACAGGTAAACATTCACGACATACTACATGTACATGTACAGGTACACATTCACGACATACTACATGTACATGTACAGGTAAACATTCACGACATACTACATCTACATGTACAGGTAAACATTCACGACATACTACATGTAGATGTAAACATTCACGACATACTACATGTACATGTACAGGTAAACATTCACGACATACTACATGTACAGGTAAACATTCACGACATACTACATCTACAGGTAAACATTCACAACATGCTACATGTACATGTACAGGTAAACATTCACGACATACTACATGTACATGTACAGGTAAACATTCGCTACATACTACATGTACAAATAAACATTCACGACATACTACATGTACATGTACAGGTAAACATTCACGACATACTACATCTACATGTACAGGTAAACATTCACGACATACTACATGTACATGTAAACATTCACGACATACTACATGTACATGTACAGGTAAACATTCACGACATACTACATGTACAGGTAAACATTCACGACATACTACATCTACATGTACAGGTAAACATTCACGACATTCTACATGTACATGTACAGGTAAACATTGACGACATACTACATCTACATATACACATTCACGACATACTACATCTACATGTACAGATAAACATTCACGACATACTACATCTACAGTACACATTCACGACATACTACATCTACAGGTAAACATTCACGACATACTACATCTACAGTACACATTCACGACATACTACATCTACATGTACAGGTAAACATTCACGACATACTACATGTACATGTAAACATTCACGACATACTACATGTACATGTACAGGTAAACATTCACGACATATTACATGTACAGGTAAACATTCACGACATACTACATCTACAGGTAAACATTCACGACATACTACATCTACATGTACAGGTAAACATTCACGACATGCTACATGTACATGTACAGGTAAACATTCACGACATACTACATCTATATCTACAGGTAAACATTCACGACATACTACATGTACATGTAAACATTCACGACATACTACATCTATATCTACAGGTAAACATTCACGACATACTACATCTACAGGTAAACATTCACGACATACTACATCTACATGTACAGGTAAACATTCACGACATGCTACATGTACATGTACAGGTAAACATTCACGACATACTACATCTACATGTACAGGTAAACATTCACGACATACTACATCTACATGTACAGGTAAACATTCACGACATACTACATGTACATGTACAGGTAAACATTCACGACATACTACATCTACATGTACAGGTAAACATTCACGACATACTACATGTACATGTACAGGTAAACATTCACGACATTCTACATGTACATGTACAGGTAAACATTCACGACATACTACATCTACATGTACACATTCACGACATACTACATCTACATGTACAGGTAAACATTCACGACATACTACATCTACAGTACACATTCACGACATACTACATCTACAGTACACATTCACGACATACTACATCTACAGGGAAACATTCACGACATACTACATCTACAGTACACATTCACGACATACTACATCTACATGTACAGGTAAACATTCACGACATACTACATGTACATGTAAACATTCACGACATACTACATGTACATGTACAGGTAAACATTCACGACATACTACATGTACAGGTAAACATTCACGACATACTACATCTACAGGTAAACATTCACGACATACTACATCTACATGTACAGGTAAACATTCACGACATGCTACATGTACATGTACAGGTAAACATTCACGACATACTACATCTATATCTACAGGTAAACATTCACGACATACTACATGTACATGTAAACATTCACGACATACTACATCTATATCTATAGGTAAACATTCACGACATACTACATCTACAGGTAAACATTCACGACATACTACATCTACATGTACAGGTAAACATTCACGACATGCTAGATGTACATGTACAGGTAAACATTCACGACATACTACATGTTCATGTACAGGTAAAATTTCACGACATACTACATCTACAGATAAACATTCACGACATACTACATCTACAGGTAAACATTCACGACATACATTTACATCTACAAATAAACATTCACGACATACTACATCTACAGGTAAACATTCACGACATACTACATCTACATGTACAGGTAAACATTCATGACATACTACATCTACATGTACAGGTAAACATTCACGACATACTACATCTATATGTACAGGTAAACATTCACGACATACTACATGTACAGGTAAACATTCACGACATACTACATGTACATGTACAGGTAAACATTCACGACATACTACATGTACAGATAAACATTCACGACATACTACATGTACATGTACAGGTAAACATTCACGACATACTACATCTACATTTACAGGTAAACATTCACGACATACTACATGTACATGTACAGGTAAACATTCATGACATACTACATGTACAGGTAGACATTCACGACATACTACATCTACATGTACAGGTAAACATTCACGACATTCTACATGTACATGTACAGGTAAACATTCACGACATACTACATCTACATGTACACATTCACGACATACTACATCTACATGTACAGATAAACATTCACGACATACTACATCTACAGTACACATTCACGACATACTACATCTCCAGTACACATTCACGACATACTACATCTACAGGTAAACATTCACGACATACTACATCTACAGTACACATTCACGACATACTACATCTACATGTGCAGGTAAACACTCACGACATACTACATGTACATGTAAACATTCACGACATTCTACATGTACATGTACAGGTAAACATTCACGACATTCTACATGTACATGTACAGGTAAACATTCACGACATACTACATCTACATTACACATTCACGACATACTACATCTACATCTACAGGTAAACATTCACGACATGCTACATGTACATGTACAGGTAAACATTCACGACATACTACATCTACAGGTAAACATTCACGACATACTACATGTACATGTACAGGTAAACATTCACGACATACTACATCTACAGATAAACATTCACAACATACTACATCTACAGGTAAACATTCACGACATACATTTACATCTACAGATAATCATTCACGACATACTACATCTACAGGTAAACATTCACGACATACATTTACATCTACAGATAAACGTTCACGACATACTACATCTACAGGTAAACATTCACGACATACTACATCTACAGGTAAACATCCACGACATACTACATCTACAGGTAAACATTCACGACATACTACATGTACATGTACAGGTACACATTCACGACATACTACATGTACATGTACAGGTAAACATTCACGACATACTACATCTACATGTACAGGTAAACATTCACGACATACTACATGTAGATGTAAACATTCACGACATACTACATGTACATGTACAGGTAAACATTCACGACATATTACATGTACAGGTAAACATTCACGACATACTACATCTACAGGTAAACATTCACGACATACTTCATCTACATGTACAGGTAAACATTCACAACATGCTACATGTAGATGTACAGGTAAACATTCACGACATACTACATGTACATGTACAGGTAAACATTCACTACATACTACATGTACAAATAAACATTCACGACATACTACATGTACATGTACAGGTAAACATTCACGACATACTACATCTACATGTACAGGTAAACATTCACGACATACTACATGTACATGTAAACATTCACGACATACTACATGTACATGTACAGGTAAACATTCACGACATACTACATGTACAGGTAAACATTCACGACATACTACATCTACATGTACAGGTAAACATTCACGACATTCTACATGTACATGTACAGGTAAACATTGACGACATACTACATCTACATATACACATTCACGACATACTACATCTACATGTACAGATAAACATTCACGACATACTACATCTACAGTACACATTCACGACATACTACATCTACAGGTAAACATTCACGACATACTACATCTACAGTACACATTCACGACATACTACATCTACATGTACAGGTAAACATTCACGACATACTACATGTACATGTAAACATTCACGACATACTACATGTACATGTACAGGTAAACATTCACGACATATTACATGTACAGGTAAACATTCACGACATACTACATCTACAGGTAAACATTCACGACATACTACATCTACATGTACAGGTAAACATTCACGACATGCTACATGTACATGTACAGGTAAACATTCACGACATACTACATCTATATCTACAGGTAAACATTCACGACATACTACATGTACATGTAAACATTCACGACATACTACATCTATATCTACAGGTAAACATTCACGACATACTACATCTACAGGTAAACATTCACGACATACTACATCTACATGTACAGGTAAACATTCACGACATGCTACATGTACATGTACAGGTAAACATTCACGACATACTACATCTACATGTACAGGTAAACATTCACAACATACTACATGTACAGGTAAACATTCACGACATGCCACATATACATGTACAGGTAAACATTCACGACATACTACATGTACAGGTAAACATTCACGACATACTACATCTACATGTACAGGTAAACATTCACGACATTCTACATGTACATGTACAGGTAAACATTCACGACATACTACATCTACAGTACACATTCACGACATACTACATCTACATGTACAGGTAAACATTCACGACATACTACATGTACATGTACAGGTAAACATTCACGACATACTACATCTATATGTACAGGTAAACATTCACGACATACTACATGTACAGGTAAACATTCACGACATGCTACATGTACATGTAAACATTCACGACATACTACATGTACAGGTAAAGATTCACGACATACTACATCTACATGTACAGGTACACATTCACGACATACTACATGTACAGGTAAACATTCACGACATACTACATCTACATGTACAGGTAAACATTCACGACATACTACATTTACATCTACAGGTAAACATTCACGACATACTACATTTACATCTACAGGTAAACATTCACGACATACTACATCTACATGTACAGGTAAACATTCACGACATTCTACATGTACATGTACAGGTAAACATTCACGACATTCTACATGTACATGTACAGGTAAACATTCACGACATACTACATTTATATCTACAGGTAAACATTCACGACATAATACATCTACATGTACAGGTAAACATTCACGACATGCTACATCTACATGTACAGGTAAACATTCACGACATACTACATGTACATGTACAGGTAAACATTCACGACATACTACATCTACATGTACAGGTACACATTCACGACATACTACATGTACATGTACAGGTAAACATTCACGACATTCTACATGTACAGGTAAACATTCACGACATACTACATGTACATGTACAGGTAAACATTCACGACATACTACATGTACATGTACAGGTAAACATTCACGACATACTACATCTATATCTACAGGTAAACATTCACGACATACTACATCTACATGTACAGGTAATTCACTTTCACAGATCACACCGTCTCCATTTATCACCCCGAACCATCAAACCTTAATTTACACCCCAAAAAAACCCTATTCAACTTATAACTTAAGACTCGGGCTTGAAAGAATATCTTAGAGAAAGCGATTATATAAGAATTTTCATAAGTGGCAGGGTACATGTATAATGATATCCTTGTAAAACGGGATAGTTGATCCCTTCACAAGCTAATTACCAGTCAGTCATTTAATTTCATCTCCTTTAACCTTGGACCTTGACCCCCCTTTAAAAAACGTTAACATTGGCTATATCTATTGAACCAAGATGAATAGGGATTTGATATTTCTCAAATGGATGCCTCATGACAAGGCCTTACATATGGAAACCAAAACATTTGACCTTGAACTTCGACCTACTTAAAAAAAACTTTAGCCTTTTGAACGAAAGGGGATAGGTTAGTAAGTAGAATATGCTTCCGATTGATTGATTGAATATTGTTTTACGTCCCTCTCGAGAATATTTCACTCATATGGAGACGTCACCACTGCCGGTGAAGGGCTGCAAATTTAGGCATATGCTCGGCGCTTATATTATGGCTATTGAGCAGGGAGGGCTCTTTATCGTGCCACACCTGCTGCGACACGGGGCCTCGGTTTTTGCGGTCTCATCCGAAGGACCGCCCCATTTAGTCGCCTCTTACGACAAGCAAGGGGGTACTGAGGACCTATTCGAACCCGGATCCCCACGGGATTCATGCTTCCGAGTGAGTTGTGTTATCGTCTGACCACTGTCGTCAAGCATTGTATAATCATGATGTATCAGACTTTGTATGATGACATTGTCTGCAGACAACTATAATCAAGTATTCTCTTATTCTCCAGTCGTATCTATATGTAATTTACCTTTATCATTTACATTTGCAGGAAGCAAGATGATAGTCAGAACATTTGAACATTTTTTTTTATTGTGCGAAAGATACATTCTTATCTCATTTAAAAATAATTTTCAGGATTGATATGTCATACTATTTTAAAAAAGGGACACCCGGGCCTTTTTCACTCCTATCTATATCATTTACTTTTGCAGGAAGCAAGACGATAATTAAAAGCAAGACAGATGCCTACACCATTTATTGCCAATTTTAAGGATTGTAATGTAAAACAAAGAAGGACACTCGGACCGTTTTTTCTGCTACGCTTCGATGGTTCGGCTGTGTAATTTTTGTTTTTCTTCTTTAGACCTTACATTTGTTTTGGAATCTTTCAGAATGTGAGCCTCGAAAACAGATCTGAGGCTAGTTTTGCTGACAAAATTTACGTATTCTAAATTTTCGTTGGCTTTGCTTGTGTGGAAATGATGCAAGCGACACAGATCGCATTGTTAGCTCACCTGATCGTCTGTTGTCCGTCGTCTGTAAACCTTTCACATTTTCGACTTCTTCTCCAGAACCATTGGACCAATTGCAACCAAACTTGGCCAAAAGCATTGTTAAGTAAATAAATTTCACGTTTGTTCAAATGAAGGATCATGTCCTCTTCAAAGGGGAGATAATCACAAAAATGCAAAAATTGGGCGGGGTCATTTAAAAATCTTCTCAAGAATCATTGTCAGAAAAGCTTCCTGACATAGTTCAGATTCACGTTTGTGAAAAGCATGGCCCCCGGGTGTAGGATGGGGCTACAGTAGGGGATCAAAGTTGTACATGCTCTTATATACTATTAGGTAAAATCTTTGATAATCTTCTCAAGAACCACTGGGCTAGGAAAATACAAATTTACTTGAAAGCTTCCTGACATCGTGTAGACTCAAGTTTGTTAAAAGCATGACCCCCGGGTGTAGGATGGGGCCGCAATAGGGGATCAATGTTTTACATACAAATATATAGAGAAAATCTTTAAAAGTCTTCTCAAGAACCACTGGGCCAGAAAAGTTTACATTTACATGAAAGCTTCCTGACATAGTGCAGATTTTTGTTAAAATCATGCCCCCACCCCCGGGAGGCGGGTAGGATGGGGCCCACAATAGGGGATCAGTTTTACATACAAATATATAGAGATTTTGATTTTAAAAATCATCTTCTCAAGAACCATTGGACCAAAGAAGTTTATATTTACATGAAAGCTTCCTGATTCCTGACTGCAGATTCAAATTTGTAAAAATCATGGCCCTTGCGGTAGGTTGAGACCCCAATAGGGATCAAAGTTTTACATGCAAATACGATAGGGAAAATCTCTAAATATGGACCAAGGTGACTCAGGTGAGCGATGTGGCCCATGGGCCTCTTGTTGATTTCACCAGAGCAAAATTACTTCTATGGCCTTCAAAAACGTTTACCTTCCATGGAACACTCAATACATTTCACAGCTACTGGAACAGGTTTCCTTGTCAAAAGTTATGGACATAGTATATGCCACATCCATGTAGAGATGCATGAATGTTCCGTTGTCCTCTCTTCTAAAATGTTCTTCAAATACTTGAAATAAATTTAGATGTATGCATACCATACTGGCTTTCTTATTATTAAGTAACCGATATCAATTCTACAACGTGATTGAAATAAACTCGTATTTGAAATATATGTGTCGTGTAGCGGTCAACCATTCAAGGATTGATCAAGCTCACCATTACTTAACTTGCGTGGTCAGGAGAGAGAAACTCACTGGCGAGGCAGTATAAGTTCCCTCTTATGCTGTACGCTAAACTTCCCACTACTTCGCCCCCCAGCTTAGCGTGAGTATTCTCTGACTCAGCGGCGGCATCCACACTACACTGTCACCATTTTGTAACGCGTAGCGGTCACCCATCAAAGGGCTGATCACTCTCGCCTATGCTTAACTTCATTAAGCGTGATCAAGAGAGAGACTCTACTACATATGTACATCTCTAGAAAAGCTAACTCGCTGGCAAGGCATTACAAGTTCCCTAAATACTGACCGTTACAATAAGCAGATGTATACCCGAGGGAATGTACCGGTGTAATGTATAAAGATGTACATGTTATATAAAATGTATTTTACATATTTACAAGTTTAATCAAAGGACAAAGTTTTATCGTGGACAAGCACCGTGATATTAAAACAACAGGTGTAACATATATCAGCGATGTAATTAAACTCTGATTACTAGAATACTGTAGATGTGTAGAAAATTTTAGAAAAAATGCACAAATATAAACCAAAGTACCGAGACTCGATATAAAATCTCATCGTTATCTTCCAAGTCACAGACGTGTCCCAACCATCAAAAGTTTTATACTGAATATCCATGATACAAACATACAATCTGCATCGAAGTTCTATATGGCAATAGGGGATTTTCAAGTTCATCCATATCCGTCTTTATTCTGCATTTAGTCACTATTACGTCATACTTTTTTAGGCATGGTCATATCCGGTTTATCGTAGTTACGTAAATACACTAAGTCATGTGTAAGTGTATACACAACCTATTGAAATGGACGTTGATTCTATGCAAGTATAATCGAACTAAAGAAATTTTTTGTTACAGATAAGTGTTTCTTGTTCCTTTTACCGTAAAAGTAACCCACAAAGGCAATGTAAGTTTGCGATTGGTATAAATTTGGAAATCCTTTCCACAAATGTTGATGTAGATACAGAAAAAAATTTATCTCAAGCTCTTGAAAATCAATCGCCGATCCGTAAAAATTGGGGGGGGGGGGGGATTGAATGAAGACATATACCAGCTATTGAAAGTTATTATGCCATGATTTATCTTTACAAATATTGGGCATCATTGGAATGAACGGCGACTTCGGCATTGCAAATCCGATAATGGATATATAGGTACTTCTGAGGCATTCACGTAGAATGAGGGAGGGGGGATGGTTCCCATTTTAACAACCATAACTTTCTATTATATATATATATATATATATATATATATATATATATATATATATATATAAAGATATATTTCGTGACGCAACCACCCAGCCCCCCCCCCCCCCCTTCCGAATTTTTATAGCGGCAGAAGTGAATGGTACGAATGCAGTTTATGCCGTGAATCCATAATATGTTCTCCCTACGATTCAAGTAATCAGAATTTGGGGAAAAAATCTTAGGCAATATATATGATACGCTACTACCCCCCCCCCCCCCCCCCCCCCCGGCGGGCGTTGGTACGATAAAAAAAAAACCTCACTGCTACGGCCCTGAGCGCTAAGCATACATGTAGGTCTAAATTTGCGGTACTTAACCTAAAGCTGTTGGTGTCTTAAAATAAGAAATGAGTGAAAACTCCTCAACCAGTCATAAAAACAATCAATCATTAACCCTTCCCCCTCCTGAATTTTAAAAGGTGTGAAAAACTATATATTGAGGTATAATAAGTCGTATGCCACTACTTAACCTTCATCCATGCATTTTAAATTTGAAAGATTTTGAATATTAGTCAAATGAACATGTTAGGATTTGTTTGTTTTGATATATCTATTTATTCTTGTCAAGAATTTTAGACAAAGTCTTGTGAAGGCATCTTCTCTGACTATCCACCCCCTTCCCTGAAAAACGATGCTACGTCACGTGCCTGCTTTCCTCTCTTACGTAAATCCGTATTACATCCCTCTGCCACACACCAATGGCACTGGTACTTAAATTCGGTATCAAAACCAGTAAGTAAAATAAATGAACGAAATCGTCTGATTGTTAGCTAAACCGGAAGAAAGCATGCCTAAAAAATCGCCAAATCACGTGACTTAGGTAGATTCTAAAACACAAAATACGCACGGAACGGAAGAACTCGAAAATCCCCTATTGTTTTATCAGATACCGGATTCTAACATGGGACTTGTTCAGGTAGTGGTGGACAATAAAAAAATGAGTGGGAAATGGAAAAGCTGTCATTTAGCTTCCGCTGTAATGCCATTTTATCATGTATACCTCGGATACCTAGACCAGAAATCATGATAGCGCGCGTCGCTTAATCATTCCTTTCTCATTTTACTTTAGTGACTTCAAATACCAATGTATTGGACTTGTTTCATTTTATTTCCATCTGGTACAAAATCCATTCTATTTTGCATGTCGGCAGTTTCCCCAATTTAAACACGAATTAAAGCTTGATACATATATGTAACATATTGTGGTAATTAAACCTCAACTTAACTCAACAAAAGAAACCACATTGGCGTCATTGAGACCGTCTATATTGAAATTTTAAAAAGCTGATCGTACAATCAAGGGGAATTATGTGTTTCCTATATCATACGAATTATTTAGTGTCCGTTATGTCATAACTGTGTGTTGAAGAGCATATATTTCGTAAAGGTCCACATAGACTTAAAACGTCGTTTTAGAGAATTTGTCCAGAGTGCATGAAATTATTGACAATTAATCAAATAACCGAAATTTTGTTAGCATCACATTCAAGGAACCCGGCCCGATTTCTTGTCGCAATATTATAATACTTAACACATACATGTACACTAAATGTCATTTATTAACTAATGTTAATCTCATCGTACACAAATATTGGGTTAAGACATGGGACAATAAAGAGTATTACAAATATACTGCATGAACAAAAATAAAACACAACCTCTTAGTATCTTCCCACAGAATGGAGAGCACAGTAAATGTACCCCAAATCTAACTGATCATGGGTATTCTAAACCTAACTGACCATGGGTATCCCAAACCTAACTGACCATGGGTATTCTAAACCTAACTGACCATAGGTATCCCAAACCTAACTGACCATGGGTATTCTAAACCTAACTGACCATGGGTATTCTAAACCTAACTGACCATGGGTATTCCAAATGTAACTGAACATGGATATCCCAAATGTACGTCATTTTTCTGCACAATGATTTAAAACAAAACAGTAAATGAATGTGTAAAATCATATACAATGCATGTACATGCAGCATGAGCTTAATCGGCGTCACTGTCATTCACAAACGTTTCTTTCATTCAAATAAATCCACATTAACAAGCATACCGACAATATTCATCAAAAAAAAGTAAAAGGTGGTATATGAAAGGCAATTTTTTTCTAAAGTATACCTTTGAAATGAAAATCATTAAAAATCAATGCTGGTACAGTGTATTTATCCATGTACTTCCAGTAGCATTAATGCTGGTTTCAGTTGGATTTAGTAGCATTAACGCAGGTTTGAAACCAGAAAGTTTTGAGAGAAAAGTGTCTATAAGCATTTCTAGCATTCAAATTAGCAATGATTGCAAGTCATTCACAATTCACAAGTCAAGCATTTAGGAAATGTACATGCAAAATATTCAATGTCATTTTCGTGTATGTACATGTATATACAAAATAACTATTGAACGAAACAATGACTTTCATGGCTAACATTTCGTACATTTTCTGTTTTATAAATTGTGTTACAATGCATGCAGTGATAGCTTAACCTAATGTAAGCTAAGTACAATGAATGGTACAAAACTTTATAAAACAGTACAAGAGTCAGATACAAAACGACTAAATAATCTAAAATGCAATTATAACTACATGCACTTTGTAACAGGTGCATAGGTTAATCAAACATATCCTAGAAGTACCAGGAGTCTGTCTTGTTTAGTTCAATTCAATACTACATGAAATAGGGAAGAGTTATATTCAGTGATATCGTGTACATTTGAGAATTACTCGAAAAGCATCTAAGCAGATCTAAAATTGTTTTCATCGAGTTCGTGTGAAGTATGTCTATAAATACAAACGGGAAATTGTTACGTTATCTATTAGACTTTACCTCCTGACACGGAAGTATGTCTGGTGATATTTGTAAAGGTCCCCGTTACACTAAGTATGGGGATTAAAATTTATAATTAGTTTTTTATTGAGATCTTATGGTTTTTGGAAAGTAGTTATCTGATATGAGATGAAAATATCGACACACGACAAATGTTTATTATTTCCTTAAATGTGGATGTTTTAGTGCAAACAAAATCTATACAATGTATTATTATATACAGCTTACTGCCATACATAAGTCAACTTCTATTCATCTTAGAGTAGAATTCACTGAAACAACTATTTTAAAATAATTTTTCATAAACTTATTCAATACGGAACTTTCGGGATATCCCGATTATATTTGACGTTTATACACCACGGTCAAGTGATAATAACCAATTGTAGGGCAAAGTTGACATCGATACATAAGGTGTTTCGCTAACAGACGGTCCGTAAAAAGTTATTCGCAGTCCCACGATGACGATCCAAGTCATTATTGGTGCTTAGTATCTGGGTGTAAATTAGATGGAGGGGAAAAGGCGCATTTAAACGCGTACCATTGGATGCAAGGCGTGAAGTTTTACCGATATCTTCAAGATATTCCCTAGATTTCTTTCCCGCGCCGACTCGCATAATTTAATCAATTGTATTTTCCTATAAAATGTTTGTAGTGATTCCTTTCTTTCAAAGATAGCATTTAAATGCAGGAAATTGATACCAGTTGAAATATTCCATGTTTGTTTATTTAGTTGTTATTGTAATCCGGAAGTGACATGCCCTACAATTACATTCAACGCGCGATAAAAGTCAGAGTGGATCTGTATCTCGAAAGTCCCGTATTCACGGTAACATTTGCACCATTAACAGTCCAAATATTTGCAGTTTCTCGTCTGAGTATCTTAGTTTTCCTGTGCATTCATACACCTACCATATTACTGTAAGAACACCACACTTAACGTTTCCGTTCCACTCTTAAAAAGAAATATAAAAAGAAATCGAATGCTGAAAGTTAATGTTAAAGTTTCATAAATCATGTGTCTACAATTCTTGGTAAAAGTTTTAAAATCATGAAAAGAATAATGTACACATGCTTTGTAATACATATTTTACATTTCATAAAGATCAAAGCAAAAATGAGTTCAGAATGATTGTTCAAACAATAAATATTTTTCAATGAAATCCATAGCGTAAACCATGGGAGTTGACTCACATTTGGCTCTATACTGTATTTTAAAAATCACATCGAGCTCAACGCTATTGTAATTAACAGAGTAATATGATTGGTTGATATCACTATTGGCATAAAAACGAACGTGAAAAGCGAAGATAACGAATAGTGATCAATCTCATAACTCCTATAAGGAATACAAAATAGAGAGTTGGGCGAACATGGACCCCTGGATATACCATATGTGGGACCGGGTGCCTAGAAGGAGTAAGCATCCCCTGTCGACCGGTCATACCCGCCGTGAATACAGACAGCCACAGGGTAATTATTCATAACTCGATTATCACCATGAGAAATGCTTATCTGGCGGCCGCCTGGTAATGTTATGTGATGATCGCCTTAAACGTATTTGGTGACCGTCTAAAATTCATTTGGCGGCCGCCAAATAAAATGTTTTTTTCACCTGGGTCTAACCTGCTCCATTACCATGGAGAAATAGCAAGTTTAAAAATACATGTGTAAGGTCAGTCATCATATTGCACGTGTTATTTGATTGATTGCAAAAAGTACATTTTGTACATTTTGGCATTCACATCCGATTTTGTAGGCACATCATTTATCCTCCATTTTCATCTTTAGGCAATTAATTTCATTCATATAAGTTGTTCTTTGTGCCTACATGTGGTCTTTTCACAAAAGCTTTGTCGTACACGTTTTCAGCAACACACACATACGGGTTCACCTCCTCCTCTTCCTGAATGGTATCTTCGGAAAAATGTTCGAGTGGGATGGATTCGTAGACATTGTTGACGCTTAATATCGTCTTACGAGACACAGGTCTAATGTTATCATTTTGGTTCCGGCGAAAAGTCGAGGTTTCAGAAACTCTGTTGAGAAGAACAGTTTCCAAGAAAAGTAGCAGGACGATAATAATAAAAGACACCTCCCATTCGAAAAACAAATTGCAAACAAGGCTAAATTATTTTACCTTTTTCTACGTTGTATTCCCATACATACCCCTAATGCAATCAATGTAATTTCCACAATACAAATTCCAACCGCAAGGAACACTAAAAAAGTATTTTCAAAAGGTGCATGAAAAGGAAAATATAACAAACAGTTCATACAAAACGAAAACGTTCATACATTTTTTTCAATATTTTATCCCAAGTATACTTAGTATAAAAACCCACACGCAAAGGCATAAATATACGATGCTATCCACATTAAATGTCATTGTCCCCATGCATGTACGTTACCTATTTGGTTTGGACGCAATGAAGTGTCTCCTGTAAATGTAAAGTCTCTAATTGTAATGTATGAAAGAAAAATTGATATGATTAAAGCTACTAAAAGAATACTTAACTTCAATTGTACGGATTGCAGTTTCAGAAGATCAAAAATATGATAGATATCACATATAGAAACTATTACAAAATATAAAAGGCTATTTGATATTCTGACAGTAAAACCAAAGGGATCTGTGGATTAGTAATGTTGACAATGGTTAAGCCCCCTCAAAATCTGAAATTACAGGTGCAATTTTTGAGAGTGAAGTTGAACTGGAATTTCCATGTAGAAAACTGACTATATGATACTATCACAAATTTCACGCCATTTCTTGTAATATGAAACAAGGAATGAAGTATTTTATTGTCCTATGTCAGCTTTGGACGGAAAACGTTGCTTTCATACGAAATATCTTTTTATTCTAAAAACTGCGGAACTTAGTAAACAAGAAAATTATTATCACTGACGTACATGAATGTTTGACAGAGACATGTTTTGTAACAACACGAATCTTTTTCATGAAGTTGCTCTATTTGAGGAATATACGTTTTTGAAATTGCCAGTTTTTCATTAAAATTTAAAGAACAACAATTGGATAAATTACTGTGACGTCATATCAAATTAGAAGTCTATCACTACCACTTCATATCCAAAACGCTGTTATTCAAAATACAACAAAGTTAATTTTCAGAAAATTATCAGTAATAGCCAATTTCAAAAAAATTGTAAGTAATTGTAAGACCAAATTTGGCCCACATCACTTATATTAGAGACATTTTGAGAGAACACTCACAATGAGGAAGTAATGCAATACAATTGCTCGAGGATGTTACAACCGATTTCGTCGGATCGGCCATATAAGACCGTTCATTACTGTCGACGCTTGCAAAATACTTGGGAAAATTTTAGTGACGTCGTGCATTGACTATAATGAAGCCCTTCTTTATAGAGTTAACAAGTCTTACATAAAAAAAACTTCAACGCGGCTCATAATAACGACAGCGAGAAGTGACCATAATACACCAATTTTGAAGTGAAATTCATCAGTAAATGCGAATTATATCTATATGTTTTTAAATCTTCACATGGTCTAGCACCAATGTATATTGCGGAGCTCATCAAGGGTTACGTCCCAAACCGTTCCTTTCTTTCAGAAGAGTCTATATTGTTGCTCGGACGAAGAGGTATGGTGAACGGTGTTTGGACAAGGCGGCTCCTGTGCTCCAATACATATTAGCAAATCAAACATTCTTAACAGTTGTTTTTTATGTTTTCCGCCACACTCAGCAATTTTTCAGTTATCTGGTGACACCCAGTTTTTATTGGTGGAAGAGAGAACCCAGATACAATGTACCTGGGAAGAGACCACCGACCTTCCGAAAGTAAACTGGGAAACTTTCTCACTTATCGGCGCGAGCGGGATTCGAACCCGCGTCCCGCTCGCGCCGATAAGTGAGAAAGTTTCCTAGTTTACTTTCGGAAGGTCGGTGGTCACTAAGTTGTGAATGTATCTGACGATCTTTTTTTAAAAATTCGTATTTCTGTTTAAATTGCCCCAGTTAGTCCTTCTAAACATTTTGATCCCTTTTATAACCATTTGCCAAATTATCTGTGTAATATAAAAAATCGATTTAAAAACAGAAATCGCCGGGTTGTTTTAAAATATATTATGCATCATAGAGACAGCAGTACAAAACATACTGGGAAAAAGATATATCAAATGTTGAATTTTATCCAAAACATGGAAGCACTTTTAAAATGCCACATGTATGTCTTAAATGTTTTTATAACATATATAATGTACAAGGTCTGAAAAATGTTAAGTACAACCTGTGAGGAGATGGCTACTTAAAGTAGGTACCTTGCTTAAAAATTACAAAGTTCAACTACATGATGTGAAACTAAATTTTTCAAAGAATGTCCGATCACCCAAAATGACACATGCAGATCTTCAATGCTTCTATAAGAGCTGTACAAGGTCTGAAGGATGTCAAATAAATGCTGTAAGAGGTGATTACAAAAATAGGTACCGTCTATTCAAGACATGCTCAAAAGTTCAACTACACGTAAATATTTCGAAAGATGTCTTATCAATGTGTAAATGGCATATGCAGATCTTCGATGTACACAGTTTGAGGAACGTCAAGTTAGAGGTGTGAGAGGAGTAAATTACATAAAGCAGGTACCCTATTACAAGGATGCCCGCCCGCCATTCACCATTCTATAAGCCGCTTATACGTTATGCAACTCGGCCAATAATCTAAATCTTTGTATCGTATTTTATTGTATTATAATCCTCTCCTTATCATACTATACTTATCTCCAATGACAGTTTGTCCCTTTCATAATATAATCGACATTCTGAAGTAAATTGTACATTATTTCATATACATGTACCTGTGTCTTCAGGAGTTGTACTTCTTTCATTGCTTGGAGTCCCCGTAAAAACCACTGGTGACGTAGTAGGGTCTTCCTTTTCTTTCTCGTTGGTAGAGACACTGGTCTGGATTTCCGAGGACGACCTAATGAACGTTGTTGGCGTTGTGCTCGTGTGAATTGTTGATGTGAAATCTCCTGTGTTGGCTAGAGTTGTTTTATTTGCTTTAGTGACGATAAATACAAGTTGCACAGGTGTCAATGGATTCAATATACAATTCTAAATATGGTTAAGTACTTTTGTGTTAGTATCTAGTTTATCAAAAGTGGAAAATGGTTTTAAGAATTGAAGATGTGCATTTACATGGAATGTTTATGATTAGCATACACAGTAAAAGTGGGGCTTGATCACCAAACGTATAAGTACATGCGTAAGGTGTATATGGTCTTGATTGTTGAAAAGTGTATTTATATATTTTTCTATATATTGTTTTACGCCTCACTCGAGAATAATTCATTGAGATAGAGACGTCGCCAGCTGTAGTTTGTCTGGGACATACTACAATTGTTAAAGGTGAGGTGGTAGTTGGAGGAAAAGTGGGAAAGTTGCCCCCCCCTTCTTGATAAACAAATAGCAGCAACAAAATTCCTGATTCGTAAGTGGGGGAGGGGGGGGGGGCTATATTGTCTCAAATATAAAAGAAGTTCTTTAGTCTTCATGTTCGTAATCCGTGTGTGGATATTTTACTATTTCAGGACATTAAAGCTTACATTCTTCTCTTTCACTACTACTGTTGAAAATCAGGGGGGGGGGGGGGGACTCACCCAATGTGATTTGCATTACTAAATAACAAACAGCGCCAATACTGTCGATATCCTTTGGGGTATACATAGCCATCGCATCTTTCAGAACTCGAGATTAATTCGGATAGCCATTATTCTGTTTGAGTTTTGTACTGTTTACGCACTTCCGTGATTAGAGATTTGAATGAGATGATTCTGGACAGAAATAAATTATTAAGAATATACAACGGATAGACAGCCGTTATCAGAGGATTTTAATCATTAAAGAAGAATTACCGGGAGTGAATGGGGCTCTGAAACTAGCTGGTAAGCAGTGTAAATAACTTTTAATCGACAAATATCTCTCATGGAGTACGGAAAGGGGTAGATTGAGTGTTATATATTATGAATCAGTTGGATAGGACATTTTTTAAAACGTGAATAAATTAGTGTTCTGTGATAATGACACGTGTATTTAAGCTTCCTGAAACATGACAAAAATGTGTAAAGAGACACCATAGATCGGAGAGAAATAGTTCGAATTTCCTCCATTGTTTACATAAACATGGAGGTTATAGTGCAATATCCTTGACCCAAGCGTCTATGATCTAGGTCGGAAATACAACCTATCATTGGGTCAAATGCTGTCTGACGTTTTTCATACCGATTGTTAGGCCGTTCTTGGCAGACTGATTTTGACTACGGATAACTCCTTTTACCTGATCAGGATATCTAGGGCTCACGGCGAGTGTGACTGGTCGACAAGGGATACTTACTCCTCTTGGGCACAATCCCACCTCTGGTGTGTCCAGGGGTCTGTGTTTGCCCACCTATCTATTTTGTATTACTTAAACACACGCACGCACGCACAGTCACACACTCATAGAGATAGATCGATAGATAACAAATACTTTTCGCAATGATCGGTAAAAGTATAGGTAAAAAATAAAAAGGATACACGAAGACGTTTAGTAAAGCTTTGGAGCTTTCATTTCAAATCTTCAGAAGCTTTACATTTAGTAACGTGTTACTAAATGTAAAGCTACTGAAGATTTGAAATGAAAGTGCTAAAGCTTTACTAAACGTCTTCGTGTATCTTTTTATTATTATTATTATTATTATTATATATATATATATATATATATATATATATATATATATATTTATATATATATTCAACTGTATTCTCCTACATAACACTATTACGAGCAATACGTATTTATCACTGCATAAATCCACTACGGGGTCAACAGAGGTCACGGCTGTGCGTATGAAGATTTGTTTAAAGTAGGTAATAGGTACTACTTTTACTAAGGCAATACGCATCTAGCAATCGCTCTCACTTATTACAGAAGTCTATCAATAGATGAAATGAACATCACAAAATGTATTTATGGTTTTATTTGTATTCCAAGCAGTGAATTTTCATCAAAATATTTGATAAAAGCATTTCTATAAACAATGTCTTTAGTTACTTATGTATGTCTAAAATTTCGTCTGCTACAACTTCACCCTGGTCATCGGTGATGCGGAATTGGACATTAGGCTTTAGGAAAAAGGTCATTCACAGGATGTATGGCCGATAAGTTGTCAAAGTGCATTAAGACCTAAATGTACACCCCCACTGCCTCCGTGCCACAACAGCCATAAGGTGATTGATGTCGGTATCCAAGTTTATGTCGGGACATCGAAGCGAGGCGTGATCCCCTATTGTGGCCCAATCGTACCCCCGGGGCTGGGGGCCATGATTTTAACAAACTTGAATTTGGATTTTGTTAGAAAGTTTTCATGTAAATTTGTAGTTTCTTAGCTCAGTGTTTTTTTTGGTAAGATTTTTAAAGATTTTCTCTATATATTTGTATGTGAAACTTTGATCTCCTATTGTGGTCCCATGTTACTCCCGGGGTCATGATTTCAACAAATTGGAATTTGTTCCATGTTAGGAAATTTTCTTGTAAATTTCTACTTTCCTGGCCCAGTGGTTCTTGAAAAGATTTTCAAAGTTTTTACTTCTGCTTACTTCTCCTAGGAACCTGATCCCACCTCTGGCATATCCAAGGCTGCATGTTTGCCCAACTCTGTATTTTGTGTTGCTCACAGCAGTTGTGAGATTGGTCACTGTTCGTTATCTTTACCTTTCATTTTACCTATATATTCGTATATAAAACTTTGATCCCCTATTGTGGTCCCATCCTACTCCAGGAGTTCAGGACTTTAAAAAACTTGAATCTGTACTATGTCAGAACCATTTCATGTAAATTTGTACTTTCCTAACACAGTGGTTCGTTCGAAGAAGAATTTTAAAAAAGCTTTTCATTATATATTTGTATATAAAACTTTGGTCCCCTATTGTGGCCATGTCCTACCATCGGGGGTCATGATTTCAGGAAGCTACTACACTATGTCAGGAAGCTTTCATGTAAATTTAAGTTCTTCTGGCTAAGTAGTTCTTTAGATGAAGATTTTAGAATTACCCCACCTCTTCTTTTTGTGATTATCTCTCCTTTGAGGTGACATGGCCCTTCATTGAACAAACCTGAAAGCCCTTTAACCATGGATGCGTTTTTCCAAGTTTGGTTGAAATTGACCTAGTGATTTTGGAGAAGAAGTTGATAATGTTAAAAGTTTAGAGACGGACAGACAGACAAAGAAACGGGCATACAAACTATGGATAAAAAGCGATCAGAAAAGCTCTTTGAGTTTTCAGATCAGGTGAGCTAAAAAGTAATGAACAGAAAGATGGCACAGGAATTAAATGTTTCAATTTCAAAATCAAATTATACTCTGAATAATGATCTACCGCTCGAACATATCTGATCTCATATGATTTCAGAATGAGTCACTGTACTGATATCTCCCAATTTCTAAATTTTCGAAAAATTAATCATATATTTCTAAATTACGTATTGATATTATTACCCATCGTGAAATAGGGGGTTGTGTTTGTAGTTCTCGTAGTTGTAGGTGATGTTGTTGTTACTCCTGTTGTTGTCTTTACTCGTATTGTTGTTGTTGTTGATACTGGTGTTGTTGTTGTAACTGGTGTTGTTGTTGTAACTGGTGTTGTTGTTGTTACTGGTGTTGTTGTTGTTACTGGTGTTGTTGTTGTCACTGGTGTTGTTCTTTTTTTTGTTCCTAATGTTATAATTGTTGTTCTTCGTACTAAAGTTGTTTTTGTAGTTGTTTCAGTCGTACTTTTCGATTTCGGTAGAGCGACTACAAATGATGAATTATACTTCATTAAGCAAAAATCCATCTGCTTGTGTTTCCTCTATTACCTTAGAGTGAGAATATCCGATCTAGTCTAGTGAAAATGCATTATTTACCTTTCCATCGGAGTGAGAATCCCTTTGCTGAGTGGCGTTCGTTAGACACGAAGGTTAATCTTATCACGTTACCCCTCACCACCTGCTTAAATTGATCAAAGTCACCACACCTCTTCAGGGCAACAAAACAACATGGTTCTTGTTCTGTAATCTGTTACGAACGATGGTGTTAATAGAATATTCCCAATAATATACTTACAAATGTTTACCTTCATAAAGAAAACAATATTATGCGTTGTTTTGGACAATTTTATTTGGATTTTTTGTACTGTTTGTAATCCATACAATGTAGTGTATAGGAAGTGATTTTTGAAACTTACAGCTTCAAATATCAATACCACATAAAGATAGAAAAATCACAAAAATCCACACCCGCTTCATCCTTACATGTGTTAATGAACATATATATTAACGGGAAACTAACAATTCAACTAGTGACAAACGGGATAACTTCATCTTCGTTCACATTCCACATTTATGTAGCAATACTCCATTATCACCTGGGTATGTAGTATATTTATTAAAGCCCCATACAACCGAAAGCTTACAGCTTCAAAGGATTTCGTTTCTTAATGTAACCATGTTAGATAGTTCATGGCAAGTGTGACCGGTCGGTAGAAGATGCTTACTCCTCCAAGGCACCTGAACCCACCTCTGGTATATTCAGGGGTCCGTGTTTGCCCAACCCTGTATTTTGTATTGCTTCCAGGATTATGAGATTGATCACTGTTCAGTGTCTTCGTCTTTCAGGACAACAATTCGATAAGATATATATTATTACACATAATTATTGATATGCAGTATTTTATGTGATGATATTAGAAGGATATCAGCATTTTGTAAAATCAAAAGGTTTATGTACAAGGGAAGAAGTTACTGCGAGAACAGGAAGTCATACTTAGAATCCACCGTTTCATATACTTCATACAAATATCTTAAAATCATCAAAATTCATAATGAAAGATATCAATCAAACGCCTGTGGATGTTACCCTCTTACCCTGGCTTTGTCATTTTCTGACCCCCCTTACGCTTCACCCATCGATTGTGCTAGTATGTTGTAAAAACCACAAATGTACTGAATTAGACTTGAAGTATAAGCTAACATTTCAACTGGCTGTCACCATCACAAATGATTTAATGAACATAGCCAATGAAAGAGAGGCGTTCACCATCCACCCCTCCCGAAAACAACATTGAAAACTAAAATAATTTTCTCAACACTTTTCAACAAACATAGCCTTGAGGCAACACTAATGATATGAAAACCACTAATGATGTATGTTGCATTAATGAATACATTTGTGTTTTCTAATGAAAAATAATACAGATTTGATGATGCACCATGATAACCATTAATGATTGATTAATTGATGTTTTCTGCCACACTCAACACTTGTTCAGTTATCTGGTGGCGCCCAGTTTTTATTGGTGGAAGAGAGAACCCAGATACAATGTACCTGGGACGAGACCACTAACCTTCCGAAAGTAAACTGGGAAACTTTCTCACTTACCGGCGCGAGCGAGATTCGAACCCGCGCCGACAGTGGTGAGAGGCCGTGTGATTTTGAGCGCGATACTCTAACCCCTCGGCCAAGGAGGCCCTACCATTAATGATAATCCGTTCGTTAATGAAAAAGTAAAGTTTAAACAGACGATTTATAATCAATGGTTATGATAGTGCATGATTATAGCGATCTAGTTTGCCAAAACAACCTATCATTGGGTGAAATGTTGTCTGAAGTGTTTCATAGCGATTGTTAGACCATTCTTGTCAGATTGATTTTAACTACGGATTACTCAGTTTACCTGGTCAAGAGATAAGGGCTCACGGCTACTGTGACTGGTCGACAGGAAAAGCTTACTCCTCCTAGGCACCTGATCCCACCTGTGGTATATTTTGGGGTCCGTGTTTGCCGGACTCTCTATTTTGTATCGTTTATAGGAGATATTAGATTGATCAGTGTTTGTTATCTTAACCTTTCATAGAGGACAATCCCTCAAAATATTACAGCAATATTGAATGTCGTAAAAATATTACAGTCAATCAAAAATGACAACCAACAGCAGATTGGTAACCGTGACCTTTTTTTTTGTACAAGTATGCAATAATGACGTCTAGTTGTATTCATTATGACGTTTTATGATAACTTTTATTTGATAAGATGTTTTTTTTGCTAAAGAATGACTTAGATTCCAAAGCAAACGAATCACGTGTATGAAACGTTTGCCTCTCTTGGGATCGAGGTATGAAAAATGCAAGTTCACACATGTACCGGCATCCTGTTGACATGTGTTGAGCCCGAAAAGATACAGCGAAAAAGAAAGATTGAAACAGACTCAATGTATACTAAGATGAAGTTGATTGCCCTAGTAAGATATGAAAAACTAAAAGGCTTACAGATAATTGATTTTGAGATTAATTAAAAAAAGTCATCTCAATATTAATCTAAGTAATAAAATACCAATAGTAAGATTAGAAATCAACTGTTTGAAGTTCTTGGCTATTTACAATTAGAGTGCTGCAGTCATCCAGTCTCTTGTTAGTTAAAAGATGATAAATCAAATACAAGGTATTTAATTTCTTGCCTTAATAAGATCACGAATTATAATTGTTTTATATATACAACACTCCATGTATGATCGTATTATTGAATGCTAAATATTTTTCTATATAATAAATTCCGTGAGTAGTGTAAGTATGTACTGCATTATGTGTAAATACATGTGCGTTGAAAACGTTTTGCCACGAGAAGGGGAATTTAAACGATTTTTTCCCCATTCTCTATCCTCTGCTCGCTAACACCTACGCTATATCAATGCTAAAATTACAAGTTTCTTGTAAACCACTTTTAAAACGTTTGGTCTACATTAAAGGGGAAGTGAATTTCATTTACATCACAGGGGCCAATGATACCGTTTTTAGTGTTTAAACTAAAAGAGTTCCGTTATACAATATGTCTCCCTTTGTTTTGTTTCCATTTGGTTTTGCTTCGTTGGATTTCGTTCCATATTTTACCGGTACCCACCAACAGCATGATCAAATCGCTGTTATTGTTGAAGATCTAGAAAGTGTAATAGCAGTATCTAATTGGAAAATGTTACGTTTCACATTTTCCTAAGACTTCAAATCAACACGAAATTCACTTTCATCCGTGTTATTAAAGTAGTTATATTTCTGTTCCTTTTTGCAAACGCAAAGATTGTATACTCAAGTAGCCGGCAATCTGTAGAGGAATGAAATATTCTCGGGATCATTATATGATGTAATATTCATTTCCCTGTGTGATTTCTATTCGTATAAGATATTTTAAGGAAAGAGTCCATAAAATAGATGAACCTAAACAAATTGAATGTCATGATCCAATATCAGATCATTTATATTGAGATCGACAGTTATAGTCAAAAGGCATTGAAATGAAAATCTTTGGACGGTCAAAAGCGTTGTCCTGACAATTCTAGTAAGCTTCACATTATATTGATGTGATTTTACTGTGAATTTTCACGGTTTGTGTTTAGAATATTATGTTATGTTCTATAGTTGAGGATACTAATATGGGGTTAGACTCGTTGTAATTTGAAAACGATTTGGTATATTGACTTTAAACTTAAATCAAACTAATATTGCAATACCACACCATGTTTCTTATCTCAATGGAAAAAGTGTATTTTGAAGGCAATTATTATATTTTAGATATTGTGCATTGACTTCCACTTCAACATGTGACCTTCTTTTCCATTCTCCGTTCGACGGTCTCTCAATACAGGTTTGACTGTATACCCTGCTGATGAAGAAAATGGTTTTATGACGAAGACCAGTAAAGTTAGAAGTTAGCGACAAATAAGAAATCAATTCAAATGCACGTATATCACCTCCAAGAAATCTGTACATGGTCCATACTGATATTTATCAATGTCAAACTTGTCAAATGTAAAAGTGACATTTGCTGTCGGATCTCCCGTTGTGAGAATCCAGGTGTAATTGACGTTGTTGGGATAGGGTTCAGGATAACCTGGGGATGTGAATCTCCCTGTGTTCTCTGAGATGTACTGCATCACCAGCTGTCTCTCCGCCCATCCGTAAACTTCAATACCAACATTACTGAATTTTACTTTCCTATTTCACAACATATTAGTCATCTTTAGTAACCTTGGTATGATTGGATAAAAAGGAATCTTACCTTGGAATAAAACAAACAACAGTGAACATATAACAAAGTACATGCTTTGTCGTTTGAACACTCCCAAATAGTCTGTTAGGAAAGATTTACAAAATACACACACGGAAAAGAAAACCGGATCCGGCGTTAAATGTTCAATACGAATACATGAGTACTATTTTGATTTACTATCAATGCAAGTTTTGGCCATGAAGGAAGGTGCTGGACAAGTGATGTGGGAAAACAATAATTTTTTAGACGTCCTTGAAGTGAGAAGGAAATATTTTTGAGATAGCCTAATTACAACATACAATGTAGAATGACAGTGTTTTGGTTCAATATCAGCAGGCTTAAACCTTCCAATCGTTAATTTGGTGAACGGAAATTTTCAGTTTTGATTTTATCAAACTTTCCCAAAAATAGAACTCCTCATAATATTATGATTTTGTGTTTTTATAATCATGTCTAATATTTCTTTCAAAGGAGGTGGGATTGTTGTATAGATCCATATTTCGAATATATGAAAAAGTTATGATAACGAGCAGCAATTATTCTCATTGCTCCAATAAGGAAATGCAAAATAAAGAATTGAGGAAACACGGACTTCTGGATATATCAAATTGGGGATCAGGAGCCTTAGGAGGAGTAAACATCCTCTGTCGACCGTTCATACCCGCCGTGAGCCCTATATCTTGATCCTGGATACAGAGTAATCCGAGTCAGAATCAGAGAGTGAAGAACGGCCTATCAACTGGTATGAAACATGTTAGACAGCATTTGAATCCAAGGCAGGTTGTATTTGCAACTAGGTCATTATAATTTCTCCTGGCCATTTCAAAACGGCAGTATAAACATTTATCGCCATTTCTAGCTGATAAATATACGTACTATATTTACCATCTACATGTAGATGTGAAAATCACGGTCTTTTCGCTATGACCTTAAAAACGTCGGTCCCGTATCCCAGCAGGCGTTGGCACGTGAAAGAACCCTCAATGCTTCGGCCCTGAACGCTGAGCATATATCTAATTTTGTGGTACTTCACCTACAGCTGCTGATGTCTTATATGAGTGAAACATTCTTGGTGGGACATAAAACAAGCATTATATCTGTCAAGATTGATATGCATTATTTCCACTTGCAGAGAATTGATGAGGAAATGTCATACGATATACATATAGATAGCATATTTTGATGTTGTCAGGTATCCACTACGCCTTGGGTTTTTCTCCTTTGTGACACAAGTCTTGCATGCTCTGATTTAATGTTTTCATGATATAAAGTTTGGATTGGAATATACTAACCTTCGTCAGACCGTTTCTCTCTTCCACTCTTATGAACGGAAGCTACAGGTAAAACAAGTGCACTTACACTCAAAACTGTTTCATTGTATTCATTTGATGCTTTTTACCTATATTCAACATGGATGTACCGGTTAGCCTGTTCTACATCCTATTACAATGGGTCTCTCATGTGCTCCAAAAAATACTTATGCATATACTTCCTTCTCTCTTGCCATACATTGTATTGGTTGTATTGCTTTGAAGCATTGTAAGTAATTAGAATGAATAAATATCGGAACATGATTATGTCCTTTATTTGTTACGGAAGCACTGTGTGGAGATATGTACCGAGAAAGATGAAAGATCTGCACCAATAAAGAAATACTAATTAAAATAAAATAAATACAAAAGTATGCATGATCCAACCTTTATTGAAATGAGTTAAGTGTCTCGCTGACAAAATATCGTTTCAATTAGTATTTTAAAGAAATGTTCTGCATAAAAAGGAAGTTCTTATACAACAATCTATATCGTTTTCATAAATATTTTCATACGAGAACCTTGAAGAAAGTTTACTAGCTGATGACCTCAATGTAATCAACATCTGGTTCGATGTAATCATCTGAACAATCGTTACCGTCTCTGGGTGTGACGACCTCCTGTAAAGGTAATGTGTTGACTGTACAATATGGCTGTCTTCTTTCCTGCAGTGAGACGTCTATGATATTTGCACAAACGTATGGTGATTCCCGACGACGATATCTGAATGATATGTTGAAAAAAGTGAAGCTAACGAACAATGGTCAACCTCATAACTCCTATAAGAAATACAAAATAAAGAGTTGGCAAACAAGGAACCCTGGATATATCAGATATGGGATCAGGTGCCTAGGAGTAAGAATCCCCTACCAACCGGTTACATCAGCCGTGAGTTCTATATCTGATCAGGTAAAAGGAGTAATTTTAGTCCAAAACAGTGCTCCAAAAACATTCGGTTATTAATTGGTATGAAGCATGTCAAATAGCATTTGATCAATTGACAGATTATATTGCAAACTAGATACATGTAGTTAGATTCGATGTTCAATAAAATATCTAAGTAGGAAGCAGATGTGAATACGAATTTACTTATTTAAGGATTGTTTTATTTTACAAGACGTAGGTATTTAGGTACATGTATACATAAAACATGGAACTTTGTATACTTTATATCGTCTTGGGTTTATCATGATACGTATTTATGATCTTCATTGATTCCATCGAGTCCCCGAATCCAAAGAAATTTTGGAGAGGAAGTTTGAAATGGAAAGGGTGTTACATTCCAAATACTCGCTCAAAATAATTGTTTTGCAATGTTTTTCAAAAAAATGGTGTTCAAATTCTCGTAGCCTATTTTTCACATGTAAATGTACCATTACGAAGTCCAAAGGTGAATTTAAAAATGCATCTTCGTAATAACCTGTCGAAAATTTCAAGATGATGTTTCAATTACTATCAGAGCTATAGTCTTCACACTTTAACTTTACACGATCACTGTCTGTTTTCTTCACTTTGTCACGAAGAGTTGATATTTATTATCAATAACCCTATTTTGTTGAAATAAAGGTGTGGTTTTTTTTTTTACGTCAGGACATAAATTCACCGAAGTTAAGCAGATTTAAAGTGTCCCTAAATATACAAGGAAAGTATATTTGATTCTTAATCAGTCATATCGGACCACAAAAAACAAGTGTCAAATTTTTGGATCGACCTGTCCCTCCCTCAGGTCGATAGAAGAATTACATAGAAAAAGAATACAAAAAGCACACAAATACTAAAACTAAACAACAGAAGCTGATAACAAGTCTACATATTGAAACTATCGCGTTTGATATGGAGCAAGCCATTTTTAGATCGAGCATCACAACTGAACTGAACTAATCAGTCTTACTTTAGGATATAGGGCTCACGGTGGGTGTGACCGGTCGACAGGGGATGCTTACTCCTCCTAGGCACCTGATCCCACCCCTGGTGTGTCCAGGGTCCGTGTTTGCCTAACTATCCATTTTGTATTGCTTATAAGAGTTATAAGATTGATCAGTGTTCGTTATCTTCGCCTTTCACTAGATAAATTCAAAAAAGAAGGAGGTTACTAATCATGCAGTATGTTAACTTGTTCTAAGGTGGCAGGGGACAGTTTTTTGGGGTTCTGACATATGTGGGTAGGGGGTATACATCAAAGTCAAATTATGACAGACTAATGAAAAATCATATTTTCCTTTTATGTCAATACTGGTATTTCATATTGGTGTAGTTAATAAATTAGGAACCTAAATTACATGTAATCTATACATACTGGTGTTGGTGCACAAAACATTTTCTGAGCAGGTGCCCTTTTCTTACTTCGATTTCTTTTATGTTGGCTAATCCGCACCTCTCCCACACCAACACTGTACCAAGCGAGGGGATTTAGACACTGTGCAATCAAGAACCCTGTCTGCCCTTCTTACACTCTACCTTTCATATGGGACCATTCACCTTCCCTATCAGCTACAGACCTTTTGCTGGACCATGTATATTTTCACCGGAATTTCTTCAGCAACTCACTACGTACCGTAGTTTTGCATTCGCACCCATCTATATGCTAGGAATCATGGTGACACTTACATGTTGAAAGGTGAAGATAACGAACAGTGATCAACCTCATCACTCCTATCATTTTTATCAAGCACTCAGCTACATTTGGCATATACCGTAGACTTATTCTTTACATTTTTCACACATGTAAAAGAAAATTGATAGGGCCTAAAGTGCGAAACTCTCCCCTGCTACCTAATGACGGCTTATAATGAGTGTTTCGTACCTGAAGTTCTAAAGCTATATAACTAGTGTTGAACTTTGACCAATTTGAAGATTCACTGTTCATGTCGTAGGTCATTTTTGTGCTTTTTCATCCTTATTTATTTGATCTCGCATCTAGACGATATTCATATTGGTATTTACTGTACTTAAGCATTAAAATGCCATTTTTGTCGAAAACATATTTGTAAGTGATAAAAATATGAAAAAAATATATATATATACTCGGATTTCTTTAATTTCATTCCCAGAAAAGCTATGACGATGATGAAAATTCCATTCGTAGTCAATAGCAAAAGAAGTACGTATCCGGCTGCAAAAGATAAAACACAATTATAGCATCATTGTCATTTCAAAGAAGGCGTTGTTTAATGTATTGATTCAGATTGTATAAGCTGTGTAATTATTTTGATTCTTACTGCCTTTCCTTGACATTGAGGTGGGAAAAAAACCGGACATCTCGTCCTCGCCAGTTCCTGAAAAATGAGCAATGCTAACTGCAGTCAATAGAAAAATACTAGAAATTCTTTATATATCATATCAACAATCTCTCTCTCACTCTTTCTCTCTCTCTCTCTCTCTCTCTCTCTCTCTCTCTCTCTCTCTCCAGATTACAATTTTATCTCGTTAAATTTCGCAATTCCTATACTGTACGAACACGCCTTTGTCTCAAGTCAAATACACATTCTGTTATTCTATTAATTTAACACTGAGATAATGTTACACGTTTATTCAAATTTCCATATTCCTCATGACAGTATATACAATATGTATAGTATAATAACTATTGAAGCCAAATTCATTAACTGTGGGGTTGAATACATCACCACCTTTTTAAAAACACTAAAAAATAAATTTTGGATTGATGTATTCAAGTCCTACATTACATTAGTCTTATTGATGGGTCTACTGTTGCTGCTGATTCACCTCTGTTTTATAATCCACAGATTCATATTGGCGGAAAACCTATTTTTGATAAACAAATGTTTGACAGCAACATCAGACTAATTAATGATATTATTAATGAAGATGGTTCACTTTTTAGTTTTAAATATGTTTGTGATATTTATACAAACAATAGGATAGTTTTTAAAGAATTTAACAGCATTATCCATGCAGTAAGAGCATGGATACAAAAAAATTCAGACCCTGGAAAAAACATCATGAAGCTCACAATTCCATAACTTATGACAAATACTGACATAATTGTGAAATGTTGCAAATCCAATTTTTTCTATGGAATTTCTAATAAAAATAACTCGGTCTCAGATGGCAAAAAGAAATGGAGTGAGCTTTTAGATGTAGACGACAGGGAATGGAAAATAATCCACAAAATACCCTTCAGAGTGACAAAAGACTGTAAGATCCACTGGTTTCAATACAGCCTTATAAATAAAATTTTAGGAACAAATTCATTATTGTTCAAAATAAAAAGAATAGATTCTAAATATTGCAACTTTTGTCACTCTGAGGAGGAAATAATAGAACATATTTTATGGGAATGTGATTGTTTACAACTATTTCTCGTAGAATTCAAACAATTTTTAGAAGATAAGACTGACCGATAGATAACAATTACAAAGAAATCCTTTATATTAGCTTGTATTGAAAACAATGGTGATGTACAAAACACTATCATTTTATTTATGAAGTATTATGTTTATACTGCAAGATGCACTAAGAAACCTTTAAACTTGCCCAATGCAATATCACAAATGAGATTATTTTATGAAACACACAAATATATCGCATATACATGTAAGAATTGCGGGAAAAAAGATACTTAATGGAACAGATGGAACTTACTATTTACTTATTAAAACATGTCTCTATCTCTCTTTTTCTCTCTTTCTCACTATCTCTCTCCATGCACATAATTATAATTATTATACGACATGTTATATTCATGTACTTTATTATGTGTACAAAAATCAATAAAAAACTATTGAAGCCATCTTTTGTTTGTTATTATGTTCTAGAGATAAAAAACATTAGTTAACAAACATTAATCATGTGGTGTGAAAGCACACGATGTAAATTTCGGTGACATATTTTTCATCCATTGAGATTGGACTAGAAATAAATTCACTACTTTGCCATTGGCTAGTTTTTCCCAGAACAATTGTGGAACGGTTACAGTCATAAACGTTCATGAATCTTCTACTTTATAATGAAAAGGTAAAGATAACGAGCAATGATCAAAATCATAACTCCTATGAGGAATACACAATGAAGAAATGGGAAAACACGGACACCTGAATATAGCAGAGGCAGGATCAGGTGCCTAAAATGCTTAAAATCAAGTGTAAGATGGCATTTCTTTGAGCTTAAAGCTGACAAAGGAATTTTATCCATAAAATGAAACCATTATTTTGTATTTACGCTTTATTTCATCGGAAATTGACATCGAAGTACATTGTGTGTTAGGTTGTAGGTAAAAAGATTCAATATAGATCGTGGTAAGTGTTGATGCTCGAATATTGTCTTACATGCAAGTCATACAATGTAGTGTTCAGTATTTTGGATTTTAGGTATAGTCCTAATCTTATCTTAATCTGGACACCTTTTTCTGTAATTTGAAGTCTTTCAATTTTAAAACAGTCAATATATAGATCAAGACATCTTGTGTTTTTGTGGTGGGGTACTTGTGATACAAGATAATTGCTAATTCACAAACCAGGAGTCGAGAAAGTGGCTATAAGAGTGCTCAATTTCATACTTCTTTTAAGCAATAGAAAATAGGGCAAACACGGATCACTGGATAAACAACCGTTCCATGTTGAAGGTCACATCCGTCAAGAACCCTATATGTTGATAAGGTACACGGAGTAATTCGTAATCAAAATCAGTTTGCAAAGGACGGTCTAACAATTGGTATCAAACACATCAAACAGTATTCAATCTAATGGCAGGTTGTATTTGTAAATAAGATCATTTTAACGACTATAGAATTTTAAAACTGCTGACTTTAAGGGAGACTGTTACAATCCCTGCGACATCAACTTATTTGTCTTTAACCTACCTTGATTTAACAAGATTACCGTTAACGGTACATAATACGCCAGTGAGAAGATTATATGTTTTTTTAAATTATGTTTGTTTTGTGACATTAATTAACAAACATGACAGATCAGAAGTTGCAGTTTAAGAATAAAGTAAAGAAAGTTATATATAATTGGTGATAAATTTGTGTTATATATACATGATGTGTAGAAGTAATATGATTTACTGTCAGTTAAATTAATACAAGTTTAACATTTGAAGGGATTTTTTTTTTACTTTACAGGGTTATGGATGTGAAAAAAAAATTAACACAAAAATATTAAATTCTAGTAGTTTAACAGCAGTTTAATTCAGCATCAACACACAAGCTTACCAAATCTTGTTCTCAATATCTAATTGTTCCAGATGTGTATGAAGTCAATATCTTCTGCTCATTAAAAAAAAGGAAACAAAATCAAATGAAACTTTCAACAATATAGTAACAGTAACAAACAAGAGACCCATGGGCCACATCGCTTAACTGAGTCACCTTTGCCCATATCTGAAGACTTTCCATATATATTTGCATGTAAAACCTTAGTCCCTATTATGACCCCAACTACCTCTGGAGGCCACCATTTTTGCAAACTTGAATCTATACTACGTCAGAAACCTTTCATGTAAATGTCAACTTCTTTGGCCCCAATGGTTCTTGAGAAGAAGATTTTTAAAGATTTTCCCTATATTTGTATGTAAAACTTTGACCCCCCCCCACTTGTGGCCCCATCCTACCCCCGGGGGCCATGATTTGAACAAACTTGAATCTGCACTATGTCAGAAAGTTTTCATGTAAAAATCAGCTTTTCTGGCTCAGTGGTTCTTGAGAAGAAGATTTTCCCTATATATTTGTATGTAAAACTTTGATCCCCTATTGTGGCCCCATCCAACCCGCGGGGCCCATGATTTGAACAAACTTGAATTTACATTATGTCAGGAAACTTTCATGTAAAAATCAGCTTTTCTGGCTTAGTGATTCTTGAGAAGAAGAGTTTTAAAGTTTTTCCCTATATATTTGTATGTAAAACTTTGATGCCCCGGGGGCCATGATTTGAACAAACTTGAATCTGCACTATGTCAGAAAGTTTTCATGTAAAAGTCAGCTTTTCTGGCTCAGTGGTTTTTGAGAAGAAGATTTTTAAAGATTTTTTCTATATATTTGTATGTACAACTTGATCCCCTATTATGGCCCCATCCAACCCCCGGGGCCCATGATTTGAACAAACTTGAATTTGCAATATATCAGGAAGCTTTCAGGCATATTTCAGCTCTTCTGGCCCAGTGGTTCTTGAGAAGATTTTTAAATGACCCAACCCTATTTTTGCATTTTTGTGATTATTTCCCCTTTGAAAGGAACATGGCCCTTCATTTGAACAAACTTGAAAGCCCTTCACCCAAGGATGTTTTTGGCCAAGTTTGGTTGAAATTGGCCCAGTGGTTCTGGAGAATGTGAAAAGTTTACAGACGGACAGACAGACGGACAAAATGTGATCAGAAACTCACTTGAACCTTCGGTTCAGGTGAACTAAAAACTTGGATCGTCATGCAGTGAAACATAATACTATTTTTTTAATCATTAAAAAAAATTATTAGTTTTAAAATCATCATAACACAACATAAAAAACATGCATTTGCTCCAAGTAAAATAACAACAATTAAATTAAAAATACAAAGAACTATCCAGACTTAATCACAGCATGTTCACATCTGTTCCAAAAAAAAAGCTAATTTTGTATAGATGCATATCTTTTCTGTCTACATGGAGATAATTATTAGGACTATCAAAAGGCAGTGGTATTTTGTAAAAGCTGCATTTTTGGGTACCCATGGCGTCTTCATTTTCATATGTACATGTATGTATTCCATTTCTCTTTTGATACACATATTTTACATACTGATATATCTTCTTAATCTGAATTTATGTCATGTTTTGTTGCAAAATTTAAATCAAACATCTGTGTATAATTCCCCCCCCCCCATGTTTATTCCCTAAAGTATATTTGTAATCTTTAATGCTCGTCTAATGGCAAAGAAAGGGAAGTGTCTCAACATGCAAATTTGTATAAATGCACAGTCAGACATAGATGGGTATATGAGAAGAGCCACCATTGGTTACAGACACTATTTTTGGAACAGACACTTACATTGTTGTTCTTACTTGTTCATTAACATAATATAGATAAGTGAACAAGGTATTGTTGACATGAACATTAACATGCCTCTTACCTGGATTTTACCAGTTACATTTGATTCCTCATTACCAGATGAAAACAATGCCCTTTTGGTTGGTTTATTCTTTTCATTTTGTATTGTAGTTCCAAATGTAGAAATTGCCAGATTTTGTCCATCTATCAATAATTTGTGAAAATGAGAACAAAATCATGTAGAAATGTTTTAAAATATGACTATTAACAGCATGTGAAATAATGGGATGCAAGTTTATCAGTGACCATAAATGTACCCGAGATATTGTCATGACTTTGCCATGGCTATTTCTCTTGAATAAATATGAAATGTCAGACTATTCTTATGCTTTGTTATGTACAATGCAAAGTAGATACTTCAATTTCAATCAGGTTGGCTTAGGTTGTTTATTCTGTTATAAAAATTCACTGTCTCAATTTAACCCTTGTATTGCAGTGTGGTCAACAAACTAGAATTGTCTATAGTAATATCAAAGAATGCTTTGTGCTAGGTTTGGCTGAACTAGAAATTGACTCACCATGGCCAGTTATGGAAAAAAAAAAGAAAAAAAGAAATCATTAATTTTAACCTTACCACATTTGTCCTCATTTGGAGTAATGGGGACACATCCAAGCAATTGTTGAGAAGGTTCAGGCAACTGTCAATGTAAATGTATGCAAATGTATAAATATATATACTAAATATAATTTACTGGACATGAATTTGTTATTATCGAATCTAATTGTGGTGCCAACCAGGGTTGGGCGGTCAAAACCGCCCCCGGTTTTAAACAGTGGTTTTAACCGTCCTGGTCAATACTCCCCAAGTGGTCAATACTGGTCAATTGTGAATTAAACTGTCCATTTTCCTATTTTTGTACATTTCTTGCAAAGATAAAGATAAATTAAGTCTTTTAATTATATGGATCAATTGTTGATTAATATTTTTCGTTAGATAATCATATGTAATTTCATAAGTTTAATATATTTGGTTTGCTGAAACTGACCGAAATATCTTCAGTACCAACCAGAGGGTCACAGTTCTATAGCATAGCTTGACAATTGGAGACAGACCTTTTACTACATGTACCTGGACAGATTAAGAATAAAAGGTAGCTGGACATTACCTGAGCACTGGAAGCAGAGTTGACAGGTGTTAATAAGCATAGGCTGGGACCAGAGATGAACAGTGTGCCAGTAATTGTTATGAAAACATCACCAACACACCCCCTCAAATGTTTATTCAACTGTTAAATGAAGATTGATGAAACAATTCTTATATAAGTAGTTCTTGTTAAACTAAGGAATTTGAACAGAAACTTTTACATCATCCCCAATTCAACAGAGTCATTTGTACATTATTTATTTAATATTATGACTTATAAGTATATTATAAACTGATAGTGCATGTTATGAATTACAGTATTTACCATAATGGTCATTTAAACATTTAAAATAAATAACATACTATAATGACCAAATAATCTTCAATCGACCAGTATTAACCAGTATTGACCGCTTTTAACCAGTATTGACCACTGGCCCGGTCATTACGCATATTGGCCACTTTTTTCCAACCCTGCTATATACTGCCAACTGATAAGGTTAATTATGATATATATATATATATATATATATATATATATATATATATATATATATATATATATTTGTGTATATATAGGGGTCTAATGCTCTTATTAATGTTTTAATCATCTCTATATTAAAATTTTAAAGCAAATATTTTATTTTTATTCAAACGAGAGCATTCAAACATTAGAAATAACTTAGTGTAACTTACTTGTACTTCTGCATCATGTGATGTACAAAGGTCTCTAGGGGTAATGTCCTTAAATTCTTTAATTTCCACTGGGACAACAGCAAGTACATTAGAAGGAAACTTAGTCAGTTTCCTGGGTTGCTCTGATGCTGGACTCCTGGCCAAACGTTTTTCTACATGATACACACGTAAACCGTGGGTGGGCGATGGTAACGCAAGTGTAAATGCCCGCATTGTCCTCGTATTGGCATCCTTAATGTGCTCTGTAAGTGAGCGTATTTCATTTTTCAAACGCAACACCCTTTCTATTGACCTGTTGCATTTAACACAAATACCTTTAGGTCCGTCGAAATTGAAATTCTCCTTCGACTCGATCACTTTTTCTATATTCTGAACCCTTTCAGCAGTTAATTTTAATTTCAGGTTATTCAATTTTTTCACAATAACGTCACCAGATGTAGTAGTTTCTCGTGTTTCAAAACAAAACCCACAAATTACACAAACGTTTTCTTGTAAATAAATTCGACATGACGTCAAGGGCGCCGCCATTACAAACAACATTCGATACCTTTCGGATTTTTACTGTGATAACCGTGTGATAATCTTGTTCCGACTTACACTTATGCCTCGGCATAAGCTGTCATCTGATTGGCTAATGACTCACGTGACTGAACACGAGTCTCTGTGGGTCGTTGTTAGATCTTTGTGTAGCGATTGCATGAGCGGATCAAAGATCTAATTTTAATTAGATTGTTATTTAACAAGATATACTTTGATATGTATTTAAATTGACCTACTTCATTAAAAACAAACTCTGTGTGTGTTTTTGTAGGTTTTTTTTTTTCCATGTATATACAAGGGACTTATGAATTTATGAACTTAAATAGTTGAAATTGAAAAGAAAACACTAATTGTTTCTTCTCCGTTCGATGTATGAATATTGTGCGTTCAAATTCTCAAGTACAAATGTAAAATAGATCAAGCTAACAGCCGTGTGTGACATTGCCGTAATATGCGGACATTTGTTAGTGTAACACGTTGCTACAGCTTTACAGTTACGATTGACAGACTTCATATTTTATAAGAAACTTTGAACTGTAGCCTATAATGATTAAACGTACAAAATTTGTAAAAATTGTGAGAACCCATGGACAAATTCATACGATAGAACATACTGTCTGAATATATATCGCACATCTCCATGCGTAATACACGTGTACATGCTGGGCCTGTGTAATTGAAATGTTTACCGGGGTATTCCTAGATAGGATGTTCTATCGTTAAAATGATAATGTCCTACGGACCGATTGTGGTGAGGGCCTGTCCCGAGACACATTTAGATTATTCTAACTAGGGTATTCCGTATGGCCGTATAAGTTTGTACTGTATGTTTGATTCGAACATTCATTCTGTTTCGAACAATATCATTTTTAAAGTAACAAAAGGTAGGGTAATCGGTACTTTTAAAGCCATCGGAACGGACTTCGGAATCAAACATACACGATAGGTGTAACCCTCCCCCCCCCCTCCCCTCTCCTCTACCTTTTTACTATAGGCCATGACTCTCATATTTACTCGTTTAGATATTGTTTTTTATTTTAAAAAATATATAACAACATAAAAACTCACCTCTTTGCTGTTTCTTTTTGAGTCGTATCAACTGCGTTAGATGTATGTATTGCGTTCCTTGGAATCTGACGTTTCCAGACGACACTTTTGTTATTATTATTTATTTCTTTTCGACATGGCCGCATTGATTACGAGTTAATTTTTTTAATGGAAAGTGTTAATCTAACTTTGCATTTTAATTTTAGTTTACAAAATTGAGTCGTGAGTAATGCGGCCCATGTGAATTTATAGACTGAAGTTGGCAAATTTATGCGATTTTCCCGGAAAACGTGAAACTGCGGTAGGTTTGGGCATTTACTTGAGTGCTTTAAACATCCAGTGTGAGGAAACGATTGCGCAATACAACTTGGCTCATGTTATGGATAAAAAATATAATCTTAGATTTATTCTAAAGTGTTCTTTAATTTTTCCAAATTTGGTAGACCAAAAATGGCATATTGTGGGTCATGTTCTTTGTTGAAGACGTTTTTGATTTCACTTGGACACAATATTGCCAGTTATGCAGTTATAAATGTTTTAAACAGAAAAATATCTATGATCCTTATCAAATTTTGAGTAGTACTTCAATACTGGTGTATAGATACATAATGATTTTTAAACCTGATTACACACATTAAAAGTCTTTTTACTAAAGAATCTAATCTACATAACATTTTATGTTTGTATATTCTATAGGCTACATAATTAATAAGTAAATTTAAGGATTTGGTTTTATCATTTTGTTCTAGAAAAAATCCAACAACAATGTGTTTCCATTGAACTTTGAAGGATAGATTACTGCTAACAGTGTTCCATATATTTAAAACATCATCACACTCGTAAATCAAATGTTTTGTAGTCTCAACTTGCTTACAATGTGTACTTTCATTCTTTACATCTTTTTTCCATTTGCTAATATATGTAACTTCTTTAATATGGTAAGATAATCCACATTCACAAACAAACGTTGACTCAAATCGATTTAAGCGAAAAGAATTCTTAAGGGAAGTACGAGGTGAAAACGAGCGATAAATTGATTCATTCACCTTTCCAAATTAACCTCTGGCTCAGGAAGTAAACGTAGCTCAATGACTACTCCAATATTTCCATATTCAATGCTTTTGAAATGATAAATTCTTTCAACTCCCAGATGTTTAAAAAGTTAAAAATTATATATGAATCTTAGATAAAAGAATATCATATACTAATTACTTACCTGTCGTGCAATTGTAGAACGTTTTTGTAGTTGTTTCAGTCGTACTTTTCGATTTCGGTAGAGCGACTACAAATGATGAATTATACTTCATTAAGCAAAAAATCCATCTGCTTGTGTTTCCTCTATTACCTTAGAGTGAGAATATCCGATCTAGTCAAGTGAAAATGCATTATTTACCTTTCCATCGGAGTGAGAATCCCTTTGCTGAGTGGCGTTCGTCAGACACGAAGGTTAATCTTATCACGTTACCCCTCACCACCTGCTTAAGTTGATCAAAGTCGCCACACCTCTTCAGGGCAAGAAAACAACATGGTTCTTGTTCTGTAATCTGTTACGAACGATGGTGTTAATAGAATATTCCCAATAATATACTTACAAATGTTTACCTTCATAAAGAAAACAATATTATGCGTTCTTTGGACAATTTTATTTGGATTTTTTGTACTGTTTGTAATCCATACAATGTAGTGTAAAGGAAGTGATTTTTGAAACCTACAGCTTCAGATATCAATACCACATAAACATAGAAAAATCACAAAAATCCACATCTGCTTCATTCTTACATATGTTACTGAACATATATATTAACCGGAAACTAACAATTCAACTAATGACAAACGGGATAACTTCATCTTCGTTCACATTCCACATTTATGTAGCAATACTCCATTATCACCTGGGTATGTAGTATATTTATTAAAGTCCCATACAACCGAAAGCTTACAGCTTCAAAGGATTTCGTTTCTTAATGTAGCCATGTTAGATAGCTCATGGCAAGTGTGACCAGTCGGCAGAAGATGCTTACTCCTCCAAGGCACCTGAAACCACCTCTGGTATATTCAGGGGTCCGTGTTTGCCCAACTCTGTATTTTGTATTGCTTCCAGTATTATGAGATTGATCACTGTTCATTGTCTTCGTCTTTCAGGACAACAATTCGATAAGATATATATCAATTACGCATGAGTATTGATATGCAGTATTTTATGTGATGATATTAGAAGGATATCAGCATTTTTTAAAATCAAAAGGTTTATGTACAAGGGAAGAAGAAATTACAAGGAGAACGGGAAGTCATACTTAGAATCCACCGTTTCATATACTTCATACAAATATCTTAAAATCATCAAAACTCATAATGAAAGATATCAATCATACGCCTGTGGATGTTACCCCCTTACCCTGGCTTTGTCATTTTTTGACCCGCCTTACGCTTCTCCCATCGATTGTGCTAGTATGTTGTAAAAACCACAAATGTACTGAATTAGACTTGAAGTATAAGCTAACCTTTCAACTTTTATTATTTTCAACTGGCTGTCACCATCACAAATGATTTAATGAACAGAGCCAATGAATGAGGGGCGTTCACCATCCACCCCTCCCGAAAACAACATTGAAAACTATAAAATAATTGTCTCAACTCTTTTCCACAAACATAGCCTTGAGGCAACACTAATGATATGAAAACCACTAATGATGTATGTTGCATTAATGAACACATTTGTGTTTTCTAATGAAAAATAATACAGAATTAATGATGCACCATGATAACCATTAATGATTGATTGATTGATGTTTTCTGCCACACTCAACAATTTTTCAGTTATCTGGTGGCACCCAGTTTTTATTGGTGGAAGAGAGAACACAGATACAATGTACCTGGGACGTGACCACTAACCTTCCGAAAGTAAACTGGGAAACTTTCTCACTTACCGGCGCGAGCGAGATTCGAACCCGCGCCGACAGTGGTGAGAGGACGTGTGATTTTGAGCGCGATTCTCTAACCCCTCGGCCAAGGAGGCCCTACCATTAATGATAATCCGTTTGCTAATGAAAAAATAAAGTTTAAACAGACGATTAATAATCAATGGTTATGATAGTGCATGATTATAGCGATCTAGTTTGCCAAAACAACCTATCATTGGGTGAAATGTTGTCTGAAGTGTTTCATACCGAATGTTAGACTATTCTTGTCAGATTGATTTTAACTACGGATTACTCCGTTTACCTGGTCAAGAGATAGGGCTCACGGCTACTGAGACTGGTCGACAGGGGAAGCTTACTCCTCCTAGGCACCTGATCCCACCTGTGGTATATTTTGGGGTCCGTGTTTGCCGAATTCTCTATTTTGTATTGTTTATAAGGGATATGAGATTGATCACTGTTTGTTATTTTAACCTTTCATAGAGGACAATCCCTCGAAATATTAGAGCAATATTGAATGTCGTAAAAATATTACAGTCAATTGAAAATGACAACCAAAACCTGATTGGTAACCGTGACCTTTTTTTGTACAAGTATGCAAAAATGACGTCTAGTGGTATTCATTATGACGTTTTATGATAACTTTTATTTGATAAAATAGGGGTCTTTTTTGCTAAAGAATGATTCAAAATTCAAAGCAAACGAATCACGTGTATGAAACGTTTGCCTCACTTGGGATCGAGGTATGAAAAATGCAAGTTCACACATGTACCGGCATCCTGTTGACATGTGTTGAGCCCGAAAAGATACAGCGAAAAAGAAAGATTGAAACAGACTCAATGTATACTAAGATGAAGTTGATTGCCCTAGTAAGAGGAATTACCAGATCTATTTCATAAGATATGAAAAACAAAAAGGCTTACAGATAATTGATTTTGAGATTAATTAACAAAAGTCATCTCAATACTAATCTAAGTAATAAAATACCAATAGTAAGATTAGAAATCAACTGTTTGAAGTTTTTGGCTATTTACAATTAGAGTGCTGCAGTCATCTAGTCTCTTGTTAGTTAAAAGATGATAAACCAAACACAAGGTATTTAATTTCTTGACTTAATAAGATCACGAATTATAATTGTTTTATATATACAACACTCCATGCATGATCGTATTACTGAATGCTAAATATTTTTCTATATCATAAATTCCGTGAGTAATGTAAGTATGCACTGCATTATGTGTAATTACATGTGCGTTGAAAAGGTTTTGCCACGAGAAGGGGAATTTAAACGCGTTTCCCCCATTCTCTCTCCCCTGCTCGCTAACACCTAAACTCTATCAATGCTAAAATTACAAGTTTCTTGTAAACCACTTTTAAAACGTTTGGTCTACATTAAAGGGAATGTGAATTTCATTCACATCACAGGGGCCAATGATACCGTTTTTAGTGTTTAAACTAAAAGAGTTCCGTTATACAATATGTCTCTCTTTGTTTTGTTTCCATTTGGTTTTGCTTCGTTGGATTTCGTTCCATATTTACCGGTACCCACCAACAACATGATCAAATCGCTGTTATTGTTGAAGATCTAGAAAGTGTAATAGCAGTATCTAATTGGAAAATGTTACGTTTCACATTTTCCTAAGACTTCAAATCAACACGAAATTCACTTTCATCCGTGTTATTAAAGTAGTTATATTTCTGTTCCTTTTTCAAACGCAAATATTGTATACTCAAGTAGCCGGCAATCTGTAGAGGAATGAAATATTCTCGGGATCATTAGATGATGTAATATTCATTTCCCTGTGTGATTTCTATTCATATAAGATATTTTAAGGAAAGAGTCCATTAAATAGATGAACCTAAACAAATTGAATTTCATGATCCAATATGAGTTCATTTATATTGAGATCGACAATTATAGTCAAAAGGCATTGAAATCAAAATCTTTGGACGATCAAAAGCGTTGTCCTGACAATTCTAGTAAGCTTCACATTATATTGATGTGATTTTACTGTGAATTTTCACGGTTTGTTTTTAGAATATTATATTATGTTCTATAGTTGAGGATAATAATAGAGTTAGACTCGTTCTAATCTGAAAACGATTTGGTATATTGACTTTAAACTTAAATCAAACTAATATTGCAATACCACACTATGTTTCTTATCTCAATGGGAAAAGTGTATTATGAAGGGAATTATTATATCTTAGATATTGTGTATTGACTTCCACCTAAATATGTGACCTTTTTTCCATTCTCCGTTGGACGGTCTCTTAATACAGGTTTGACTGTATACCCTGCTGATGAAGAAAATGGTTTTATGACGAAGACCAGTAAAGTAAGAAGTTAGCGACAAATAAGAAATAGATTCAAATGTCACGTATCTCACCTCCAAGAAATCTGTACATGGTCCATACTGATATTTATAAATGTAAAACTTGTCAAATGTAAAAGTGACATTTGTTGTGGGATCTCCCGTTGTGAGAATCCAGGTGTAATTGACGTTGTTGGGATAGGGTCCAGGATAACCCGGGGACGCCAATCTCCCTGTGTTCCCTGAGATGTACTGCACCACCGGTTGTCTCTCCGCCCATCCGTAAACTTCAATACCAACATTACTGAATTTTACTCTCCTATTTCACAACATATTAGTCATCTTTAATAACCTTGTTATGACTGAAAAAAAAAGGAATCTTACCTGTGAATAAAACAAACAACAGTGAATATATAACAAAGTACATGATTTGTCGTTTGAACACTCCCAAATAGTCTGTTAGGAAAGATTTACAAAATACACGCACGGAAACGAAAACCGGATCCGGCGTTAAATGTTCAATACGAATACATGAGTAATATTTTGATTTACCATTAATGCACATTTTTACCATGAAGGAAGGTGGTCGACAAGGGATGTGGGAAAACAATAATTTGTTTAGACGTCCTTGAAGTGAGAAGGAAATATTTTTGAGATAGCCTAATCACAACATAGAATGACAGTGTTTTGGTTCAATATCAGCAGGTTTAAGTCTCCTCCTTCCAATCGCTAGTTCGGTGAACGGAAATATTCAGTTTTGATTTTATTAAACTTTCTCCAAAATAGAACTCCTAATAATATTGTTAAGTTAGTAGTTAGCAACAAATGAGAACTTAATTAAAATGTACTCTACTCAAAGCAGGCCTCTCACACTACACTGCCACCATTTTGTAACGTGTAGCGGTCACCCATCAAAGGGTTGATCACGCTCAGCTATGCTTAACTTACGTGATCAACAGAGAGACTCTACTACATATGTACATCTCTAGAAAAGCTAACTCACAAACAAGGCAGTACAAGTTCCCTAAATATTGACCGTTACATTAAGCAGATGTATACCCAAGGGAATGTATCAGTGTATTCTAAAACACAAAAATACCCATGATTGAATATTTTCCGAGTTCATTAAGCATGTACAAGTAGGAAGAGATGTGATGATGTATAAAGATATACATATTATGTTTTTACATATTTACAAGTTTAATCAAAGGACAAAGTTTTCTCGTGGACAGTGCTTGTCCACGATAAAACTTTGTCCATTGATAAATCTGGTGCATCAAAATTGGTACCATATAAGTTTTACATTGACATGTTTCATTTTCTTTCCATGTGGTACAAAATCCAATCTATTTTGCGTGTCGGCAGATTCCCCAATTTAAACACGGATTAAAGCTTGATACATATATGTAACATATTGTGGTAATTAAACCGGAACTTAAGTCAACAAAAGAAACTATCATGGCGTCATTTAGACCGTCTATATTGAAATTTTAAAAAGCTGATCGTACAATGAAGGGTAATTATTGTTTCCAATATCATACGAACTGCGTGTTGAAGAGCATATATTTCGTAAAGATCCACATAGTAAAACGTCGTTTTAGAGAATTTTTCCAGAGTGCATGAAATTGTTGACAATTCATCAAATAACCGAAATTTGTTAGCATCAAATTAGCATCACATTCAAGGAACCCTGCCCGATTTATTGTCACAATACAATACTTAACACATACATGTACAATAAATGTCATTTATTAACTAATGTTAATATCATAGTATACAAATATTGGGTTAATACATGGGACAATAAAGAGTATTACAAATATACTGCATGAACAAAAATAAAACACAGCCTCTTAGTATCTTCCCATAGAATGAAGAGAACAGTAAATGTACCCCAAATCTAACTGACCATGGGTATTCCAAATCGAACTAACCATGGGTATTCTAAATCTAACTGACCATAGGTATTCCAAATCTAACTGACCATGGGTATTTCAAATCGAACTGACCATGGGTATTCTAAATCTAACTGACCATGGGTATTCCAAATTGAACTGACCATGAGTATTCTAAATCTAATTGACCATGGGTATTCCAAATCTAACTGACCATTGATATTCTAAATATAACTGACCATGGGTATTCTAAATCGAACTGACCATGGGTATTCTAAATCTAACTGATCATGGCTATTACAAATTTAACTGACCATGGGTATCCCAAATGTACGTGATTTTTCTGCACAATGATTTAAAACAAAACAGTAAATGAATGTGTAAAATCATATACAATGCATGTACATGCAGCATGAGCTTAATCGGTATTACTCTCATTCACAAACGTTTCTTTCATTCAAATCAATCCACATTAACAAGCATACCGACAATATTCATCAAAACAAAGTAAAAGGTGGTATATGAAAGACAATTTTTTTTTCTAGAGTATACCCTTGAAATGAAAATTATTAAAAATCAATGCTGGTACATATATTTATTCATGTACTTCCGTTAGCATTAATGCTGGTATTTATACAATGTACATGTACTTTCGGCAGCATTAATGCTGGTATTTATCAATGTACTTCCGTTAGCATTAATGCTGGTACTTATCCATGTACTTCCGGTAGCATTAATGCTGGTATTTATTCATGTACGTCCGGTAGCATTAATGCTGGTTTCAGTTGGATTTAGTAGCATTAACTCAGGTTTGAAACCAGAAAGTTTTGAGAGAAAATAGTGTCTACAAGCATTTCTAGCATTCAAATTAGCAATGATTGCAAGTCATTCACAATTCACAAGTCAAGCATTTAGGAAATGTACATGCAAAATATTCAATGTCATTTTCGTGTATGTACATATATATACAAAATAACTATTGAACAAAATTGAATGACTTTCATGGCTAACATTTTGTACATTTTCTGTTTTATAAATTGTGTTACAGTGCATGTTGTGATAACGTGATCTAATGTAAGCTAAGTACAATGAATGGTACTAGACTTTTATAAAACAGTACAAGAGTCAGATACAAAACGACTACATAATCTAAAATGCAATTATAACTACATGCACTTTGTAACAGGTACACAGGTTTATCAAACATATCCTAGAAGTACCAGGAATCTATCCTGTTTAATTCAATTCAATACTACATGAAATAGGGAAGTGTTATATTCAGTGATATCGTGTACATTTGAGAATTACTCGAAAAGGATCTAATCAGATCTAAAATTGTTTTCATCGAGTTCGCGTGAAGTATGTCTATAAATACGAACGGGCAATTGGTACGTTATTTATTAGACTTTACCTCCTGACACGGAAGTATGTCTGCTGATATTTGTGAAGGTCCCCGTTACACTAAGTGTGGAGATTAAAATTTATAATTAGTTTTTTATTTAGATCCTATGGTTTTTGGAAATTAGTTGTCTGATATGAGATGAAAATATCGACACACGACAAATGTTTATTATTTCCTTAAATGTGGATGTTTTAGTGCAAACAAAATCTATACAATGTGTTATTTTATACAGCTTAGTGCCATAAATAAGTCAACTTCTATTCATCTTAGAGTATAATTCACTGAAACAACTATCTTAAAATAATTTTTCATAAACTTATTCAATACGGAACTTTCGGGATATCCCGATTATATTTGACGTTTATACACCACGGTCACGTGATAATAACCAATTGTAGGGCAAAGTTGACATCGATACATAAGGTGTTTCGCTAACAGACGGTCCGTAAAGAGCTATGCGCAGTCCCACGATGACGATCCAAGTCATTATTGGTGCTTGGTATCTGGGTGTAAGTTAGATGGAGGGGAAAAGGCGCATTTAAACGCGTACCATTGGATGCAAGGCGTGAAGTTTTACCGATATCCTCAAGATATTCCCTAGATTTCTTTCCCGCGCCGACTCGCATAATTTAATCAATTGTATTTTCCTATAAAATGTTTGTAGTGATTCCTTTCTTTCAAAGATAGCATTTAAATGCAGGAAATTGATACCAGTTGAAATATTCCATGTTTGTTTACTTAGTTGTTATTGTAAACCGGAAGTGACATGCCCTACAATTACATTCAACGGGCGATAAAAGTCAGAGTGGATCCGTATCTCGAAAGTCCCGTATTCACGGTAACATTTGCACCATTAACAGTCCAAATATTTGCAGTTTCTCGTCTGAGTATCTTAGTTTTCCTGTGCATTCATACACCTACCATATTACTGTAAGAACACCACACTTAACGTTTCCGTTCCACTCTTAAAAAGAAATATAAAAAGAAATCGAATGCTGAAAGTTAATGTTAAAGTTTCATAAATCATGTGTCTACAATTCTTGGTAAAAGTTTTAAAATCATGAAAAGAATAATGTACACATGCTTTGTAATACATATTTTACATATCATAAAGATCAAAGCAAAAAAGGAGTTCAGAATGATTGTTCAAACAATATATATTTTTCAATGAAATCCATAGCGTAAACCATGGAAGTTGACTCACATTTGGCTCTATACTGTATTTTAAAAATCACATCGAGCTCAACGCTATTGTAATTAACAGAGTAATATGATTGGTCGATATCACTATTGGCAAAAAATCGAACATGAAAAGCGAAGATAACGAATAGTGATCAATCTCATAACTCCTATAAGGAATACGAAATAGAGAGTTGGGTGAACATGGACCCCTGGATATACCAGATGTGGGACCGGTGCCTAGGAGGAGTAAGCATCCCCTGTCGACCGGTCATACCCGCCGTGAATAAAGACAGCCACAGGGTAATTATTCATAACTCGATTATCACCATGAGAAATGCTTATCTGGCGGCCGCCTGGTAATGTTATGTGACGGTTGCCTTAAACGTATTTGGTGACCGTCTAAAATTCATTTGGCGGCCGCCAAATCAAATGTTTTTTTCACCTGGGTCTAACCGGCTCCCTTACCATGGAGAAATAGCAAGTTTAAAAATACATGTGTAAGGTCAGTCATCATATTGCATGTGTTATTTGATTGATTGCAAAAAGTACATTTTGTACATTTTGGCATTCACATCCGATTTTGTAGGCACTTTTCAGTTAAATTCTTAACATCACTTGTCCTTCATTTTCATCTTTAGGCAATTAATTCCATTCATATAAGTTGTTCTGTGTGCCTACATGTGGTCTTTTCACAAAAGCTTTGTCGTACACGTTTTCAGCAACACACACATACGGGTTCACCTTCTCCTCTTCCTGAATGGTGTCTTCGGAGAAATGTTCGAGTGGGATGGATTCGTAGACATTGTTGACGCTAAACATCGTCTTACGAGACACAGGTCTGATGTTATCATTTTGGTTCCGGCGAAAAGTCGAGGTTTCAGAAGCTCTGTTGAGAAGAACAGTTTCAAAGAAAAGTAGCGGGACGATAATAATAAAAGACACCTCCCATTCGAAAAACGAATTGCAAACAAGGCTAAATTATTTTACCTTTTTCTACGTTGCATTCCCATACATACTCCTAATGCAATCAATGTAATTTCCACAATACAAATTCCAACAGCAAGGAACACTAAAAAAGTATTTTCAAAAGGTTCATGAAAAGGAAAATATAACGAACAGTTCATACAAAACGAAAACGTTCATACATTTTTTGCAATATTTTATCCCAAGTATACTTAGTATAAAAACCCACACGCAAAGGCATAAATATACGATGCTATCCACATTAAATGTCATTGTCCCCATGCATGTACGTTACCTATTTGGTTTGGACTCAATGAAAAGTCTCCTGTAAATGTAAAGTCTCTAATTGTAATGTATGAGAGAAAAATTGATATGATTAAAGCTACTAAAAGAATACTTAACTTCAATTGTACGGATTGCAGTTTCAGAAGATCAAAAATATGATAGATATCACATATATAAACTATTACAAAATATAAAAGGCTATTTGATATTCTGACAGTAAAACCAAAGGGATCTGTGGATTAGTAATGTTGACAATGGTTAAGCCCCCTCAAAATCTGAAATTACAAGTGCAATTTTTGAGAATGAAGTTGAACTGGAATTTCCATGTAGAAAACTGACTATATGATACTATCACAAATTTCACGCCATTTCTTGTAATATGAAACAAGGAATGAAGTATTTTATTGTCCTATGTCAGCTTTGGACGGAAAACGTTGCTTTCATACGAAATATCTTTTTATTCTAAAAACTGCGCAACTTAGTAAACAAGAAAATTATTATCACTGACGTACATGTATGTTTGACAGAGACATGTTTTGTAACAACACGAATATTTTTCATGAAGTTGCTCTATTTGAGGAATATACGTTTTTGAAATTGCCAGTTTTTCATTAAAATTTAAAGAACAACAATTGGATAAATTACTGTGACGTCATATCAAATTAGAAGTCTATCACTACCACTTCATATCCAAAACGCTGTTATTCAAAATACAGCAAAGTTCATTTTAAGAAAATTATAAGTAATAGCCAATTTCAAAAAAATTGTAAGTAATTGTAAGACCAAATTTGGCCCACATCACTTATATTAGAGACATTTTGAGAGAACACTCACAATGAGGAAGTAATGCAATACAATTGCTCGAGGATGTTACAACCGATTTCGTCGGATCGGCCATATAAGACCGTTCATTACTGTCGACGCTTGCAAAATACTTGGGAAAAATTTAGTGACGTCGCGCATTGACTATAATGAAGCCCTTCTTTATAGAGTTAACAAGTCTTACATAAAAAAAACTTCAACGCGGCTCATAATAACGACAGCGAGAAGTGACCATAATACACCAATTTTGAAGTGAAATTCATGAGTAAATACGAATTATATCTATATGTTTTTAAATCCTCACATGGTCTAGCACCAATGTATATTGCGGAGCTCATCGAGGGTTACCTCCCAAACCGTTCCTTTCTTTCAGAAGCGTCTATATTGTTGCTTAGACGAAGAGGTATGGTGAACGGTGTTTGGACAAGGCGGCTCCTGTGGTCCAATACATATTAGGAAATCAAACATCCTTAACAGTTGTTTTTTATGTTTTCCGCCACACTCAGCAATTTTTCAGTTATCTGGTGGCACCCAGTTTTTATTGGTGGAAAAGAGAACCCAAATAAAATGTACCTGGGAAGAGACCACCGACCTTCCGAAAGTAAAATGGGAAACTTTCTCACTTATTGGCGTGAGCGGGATTCGAACCCGCGTCCCGCTCGCGCCGATAAGTGAGAAAGTTTCCTAGTTTACTTTCGGAAGGTCGGTGGTCACTAAGTTGTGAATGTATCTGACAATCTTTTTTTTAAAATTCGTATTTCTGTTTAAATTGCCCCAGTTAGTCCTTCTAAACATTTTGATCCCTTTTATAACCATTTGCCAAATTATCTGTGTAATATAAAAAATCGATTTAAAAACAGAAATCGCCGGGTTGTTTTAAAATATATTATGCATCATAGAGACAGCAGTACAAAACATACTGGGAAAAAGATATATCAAATGTTGAATTTTATCCAAAACATGGAAGCACTTTTAAAATGCCACATGTATGTCTTAAATGTTTTTATACCATATATAATGTACAAGGTCTGAAAAATGTTAAGTACAACCTGTGAGGAGATGGCTACTTAAAGTAGGTACCTTGCTTAAAAATTACAAAGTTCAACTACATGATGTGAAACTAAATTTTTCAAAGAATGTCCGATCACCCAAAATGACACATGCAGATCTTCAATGCTTCTATAAGAGCTGTACAAGGTCTGAAGGATGTCAAATAAATGCTGTAAGAGGTGATTACAAAAATAGGTACCGTCTATTCAAGACATGCTCAAAAGTTCAACTACACGTAAATATTTCGAAAGATGTCTTATCAATGTGTAAATGGCATATGCAGATCTTCGATGTACACAGTTTGAGGAACGTCAAGTTAGAGGTGTGAGAGGAGTTGATTACATAAAGCAGGTACCCTATTACAAGGATGCCCGCCCGCCATTCACCATTCTATAAGCCGCTTATACGTTATGCAACTCGGCCAATAATCTAAATCTTTGTATCGTATTTTATTGTATTATAATCCTCTCCTTATCATACTATACTTATCTCCAATGACAGTTTGTCCCTTTCATAATATAATCGACATTCTGAAGTAAATTGTACATTATTTCATATACATGTACCTGTGTCTTCAGGAGTTGTACTACTTTCATTGCTTGGAGTCCCCGTAAAAACCACTTGTGACGTAGTAGGGTCTTCCTTTTCTTTCTCGTTGAAGGAGACACTGGTCTGGATTTCCGAGGACGACCTAACGAACGTTGTTGGCGTCGTGCTCGTGTGAATTGTTGATGTGAAAATCCCTGTGTTGGCTAGAGTTGTTTTATTTGCTTTAGTGACGATAAATACAAGTTGCACAGGTGTCAATGGATTCAATATACAATTCCAAATTTGGTTAAGTACTTTTGTGTTAGTATCTAGTTTATCAAAAGTGGAAAATGGTTTTAAGAATTGAAGATGTGCATTTACATGGAATGTTTATGATTAGCATACACAGTAAAAGTGCGACGTGATCACCAAACGTATAAGTACATGCGTAAGGTGTATATGGTCTTGATTGTTGAAAAGTGTATTTATATATTTTTCTATATATTGTTTTACGCCTCACTGGAGAATAATTCATTGAGATAGAGACGTCGCCAGCTGTAATTTGTCTGGGACATACTACAATTGTTAAAGGTGAGGTGGTAGTTGGAGGAAAAGTGGGAAAGTTGCCCCACCTCCTTCTTGATAAACAAATAGCAGCAACAAAATTCCTGATTCGTAAGTGGGGGAGGGGGGGGGGCTATATTGTCTCAAATATAAAAGAAGTTCTTTAGTCTTCGTGTTCGTAATCCGTGTGTGGATATTTTACTATTTCAGGACATTAAAGCTTACATTCTTCTCTTTCACTACTACTGTTGAAAATCAGGGGGGGGGGGGGAGGGGGGACTCACCCAATGTGATTTGCATTACTAAATAACAAACAGCACCAATACTGTCGATATCCTTTGGGGTATACATAGCCATCGCATCTTTCAGAACTCGAGATTAATTCGGATAGCCATTATTCTGTTTGAGTTTTGTACTGTTTACGCACTTCCGTGATTAGAGATTTGAATGAGATGATTCTGGACAGAAATAAATTATTAAGAATATACAACGGATAGACAGCCGTTATCAGAGGATTTTAATCATTAAAGAAGAATTACCGGGAGTGAATGGGGCTCTGAAACGAGCTGGTAAGCAGTGTAAATAACTTTTAATCGACAAATATCTCTCATGGAGTACGGAAAGGGGTAGATTGAGTGTTATATATTATGAATCAGTTGGATAGGACATTTTTTAAAACGTGAATAAATTAGTGTTCTGTGATAATGACACGTGTATTTAAGCTTCCTGAAACATGACAAAAATGTGTAAAGAGACACCATAGATCGGAGAGAAATAGTTCGAATTTCCTCCATTGTTTACATAAACATGGAGGTTATAGTGCAATATCCTTGACCCAAGCGTCTATGATCTAGGTCGGAAATACAACCTATCATTGGGTCAAATGCTGTCTGACGTTTTTCATACCGATTGTTAGGCCGTTCTTGGCAGACTGATTTTGACTACGGATGACTCCTTTTACCTGATCAGGATATCTAGGGCTCACGGTGAGTGTGACTGGTCGACAAGGGATACTTACTCCTCTTGGGCACGATCCCACCTCTGGTGTGTCCAGGGGTCAGTGTTTGCCCAACTATCTATTTTGTATTACTTAAACACACGCACGCACGCACAGTCACACACTCATAGAGATAGATAGATAGATAACAATTACTTTTCGCAATGATCGGTAAAAGTATAGGTAAAAAATAAAAAGGATACACGAAGACGTTTAGTAAAGCTTTGGAGCTTTCATTTCAAATCTTCAGAAGCTTTACATTTAGTAACATGTTACTAAATGTAAAGCTACTGAAGATTTGAAATGAAAGTGCTAAAGCTTTACTAAACGTCTTCGTGTATCATTTTATTATTATTATATATATATATATATATATTTATATATATATATATATATATATATATTCAACTGTATTCTCCTACATAGCACTATTACGAGCAATACGTATTTATCACTGCATAAATCCACTACGGGGTCAACAGAGGTCACGGCTGTGCGTATGAAGATTTGTTTAAAGTAGGTAATAGGTACTACTTTTACTAAGGCAATACGCATCTAGCAATCGCTCTCACTTATTACAGAAGTCTATCAATAGATGAAATGAACATCACAAAATGTATTTATGGTTTTATTTGTATCCCAAGCAGTGAATTTTCATCAAAATATTTGATAAAAGCATTTCTATAAACAATGTCTTTAGTTACTTATGTATGTCTAAAATTTCGTCTGCTACAACTTCACCCTGGTCATTGGTGATGCGGAATTGGACATTAGGCTTTAGGAAAAAGGTCATTCACAGGATGTATGGCCGATAAGTTGTCAAAGTGCATTAAGACCTAAATGTACACCCCACTGTGTCCGTGCCACAACAGCCATAAGGTGATTGATGTCGGTATCCAAGTTTATGTCGGGACATCGAAGCGAGGCGTGATCCCCTATTGTAGCCCCATCGTACCCCCGGGGCTGGGGGCCATGATTTTAACAAACTTGAATTTGGATTTTGTTAGAAAGTTTTCATGTAAATTTGTTGTTTCTTAGCTCAGTGGTTTTCTCTATATATTTGTATGTGAAACTTTGATCTCCTATTGTGGTCCCATGTTACTCCCGGGGTCATGATTTCAACAAATTGGAATTTGTTCCATGTTAGGAAATTTTCTTGTAAATTTCTACTTTCCTGGCCCAGTGGTTCTTGAAAAGATTTTCAAAGTTTTTACTTCTGCTTACTTCTCCTAGGAACCTGATCCCACCTCTGGCATATCCAAGGCTGCATGTTTGCCCAACTCTGTATTTTGTGTTGCTCACAGCAGTTGTGAGATTGGTCACTGTTCGTTATCTTTACCTTTCATTTTACCTATATATTCGTATATAAAACTTTGATCCCCTATTGTGGTCCCATCCTACTCTAGGAGTTCAGGACTTTAAAAAACTTGAATCTGTACTATGTCAGAACCATTTCATGTAAATTTGTACTTTCCTAACACAGTGGTTCGTTCGAAGAAGAATTTTAAAAAAGCTTTTCATTATATATTTGTATATAAAACTTTGGTCCCCTATTGTGGCCATGTCCTACCATCGGGGGTCATGATTTCAGGAAGCTACTACACTATGTCAGGAAGCTTTCATGTAAATTTAAGTTCTTCTGGCTAAGTAGTTCTTTAGATGAAGATTTTAGAATTACCCCACCTCTTCTTTTTGTGATTATCTCTCCTTTGAGGTGACATGGTCCTTCATTGAACAAACCTGAAAGCCCTTTAACCATGGATGCATTTTTCCAAGTTTGGTTGAAATTGACCTAGTGATTTTGGAGAAGAAGTTGATAATGTTAAAAGTTTAGAGACGGACAGACAGACAAAGAAACGGGCATACAAACTATGGATAAAAAGCGATCACAAAAGCTCTTTGAGTTTTCAGATCAGGTGAGCTAAAAAGTAATGAACAGAAAGATGGCACAGGAATTAAATGTTTTAATTTCAAAATCAAATTATACTCTGAATAATGATCTACCGCTCGAACATATCTGATCTCATATGATTTCAGAATGAGTCACTGTACTGATATCTCCCAATTTCTAAATTTTCGAAAAATTAATCATATATTTCTAAATTACGTATTGATATCATTACCCATCGTGAAATAGGGGGTTGTGTTTGTAGTTCTCGTAGTTGTAGGTGATGTTGTTGTTACTCCTGTTGTTGTCTTTACTCGTATTGTTGTTGTTGTTGATACTGGTGTTGTTGTTGTAACTGGTGTTGTTGTTGTAACTGGTGTTGTTGTTACTGGTGTTGTTGTTACTGGTGTTGTTGTTGTTACTGGTGTTGTTGTTGTCACTGGTGTTGTTCTTTTTGTTGTTCCTAATGTTATAATTGTTGTTCTTCGTACTAAAGTTGTTTTTGTAGTTGTTTCAGTCGTACTTTTCGATTTCGGTAGAGCGACTACAAATGATGAATTATACTTCATTAAGCACAAAATCCATCTGCTCGTGTTTCCTCTATTACCTTAGAGTGAGAATATCCGATCTAGTCTAGTGAAAATGCATTATTTACCTTTCCATCGGAGTGAGAATCCCTTTGCTGAGTGGCGTTCGTTAGACACGAAGGTTAATCTTATCACGTTACCCCTCACCACCTGCTTAAATTGATCAAAGTCACCACACCTCTTCAGGGCAACAAAACAACATGGTTCTTGTTCTGTAATCTGTTACGAACGATGGTGTTAATAGAATATTCCCAATAATATACTTACAAATGTTTACCTTCATAAAGAAAACAATATTATGCGTTGTTTTGGACAATTTTATTTGGATTTTTTGTACTGTTTGTAATCCATACAATGTAGTGTATAGGAAGTGATTTTTGAAACTTATAGCTTCAAATATCAATACCACATAAAGATAGAAAAATCACAAAAATCCACACCCGCTTCATCCTTACATGTGTTAATGAACATATATATTAACGGGAAACTAACAATTCAACTAGTGACAAACGGGATAACTTCATCTTCGTTCACATTCCACATTTATGTAGCAATACTCCATTATCACCTGGGTATGTAGTATATTTATTAAAGTCCCATACAACCGAAAGCTTACAGCTTCAAAGGATTTCGTTTCTTAATGTAGCCATGTTAGATAGCTCATGGCAAGTGTGACCGGTCGGCAGAAGATGCTTACTCCTCCAAGGCACCCGAACCCACCTCTGGTATATTCAGGGGTCCGTGTTTGCCCAACTCTGTATTTTGTATTGCTTCCAGTATTATTAGATTGATCACTGTTCATTGTCTTCGTCTTTCAGGACAACAATTCGATAAGATATATATTAATTACACTTGATTATTGATATGCAGTATTTTATGTGATGATATTAGAAGGATATCAGCATTTTTTAAAATCAAAAGGTTTATGTACAAGGGAAGAAGAAATTACAACGAGAACGGGAAATCATACTTAGAATCCACCGTTTCATATACTTCATACAAATATCTTGAAATCATCAAAACTCATAATGAAAGATATCAATCAAACGCCTGTGGATGTTACCCTCTTACCCTGACTTTGTCATTTTCTGACCCCCCTTACGCTTCTCCCATCGATTGTACTAGTATGTTGTAAAAACCACAAATGTACTGAATTAGACTTGAAGTATAAGCTAACCTTTCAACTTTTATTATTTTCAACTGGCTGTCACCATCACAAATGATTTAATGAACAGAGCCAATGAATGAGGGGCGTTCACCATCCACCCCTCCCGAAAACAACATTGAAAACTATAAAATAATTGTCTCAACACTTTTCCACAAACATAGTCTTGAGGCAACACTAATGATATGAAAACCACTAATGATGTATGTTGCATTAATGAATACATTTGTGTTTTCTAATGAAAAATAATACAGAATTAATGATGCACCATGATAACCATTAATGAATGATTGATTGATGTTTTCTGCCACACTCAACAATTGTTCAGTTATCTGGTGGCGCCCAGTTTTTATTGGTGGAAGAGAAAACTCTGATACAATGTACCTGGGACGTGACCACTAACCTTCCGAAAGTAAACTGGGAAACTTTCTCACTTACCGGCGCGAGCGAGATTCGAACCCGCGCCGACAGTGGTGAGAGGACGTGTGATTTTGAGCGCGATTCTCTAACCCCTCGGCCAAGGAGGCCCTACCATTAATGATAATCCGTTTGCTAATGAAAAAATAAAGTTTAAACAGACGATTAATAATCAATGGTTATGATAGTGCATGATTATAGCGATCTAGTTTGCCCAAACAACCTATCATTGGGTGAAATGTTGTCTGAAGTGTTTCATACCGATTGTTAGACCATTTTTGTCAGATTGATTTTAACTACGGATTACTCCGTTTACCTGGTCAAGAGATAGGGCTCACGGCTACTGAGACTGGTCGACAGGGGAAGCTTACTCCTCCTAGGCACCTGATCCCACCTGTGGTATATTTTGGGGTCCGTGTTTGCCGAACTGTCTATTTTGTATTGTTTATAGGGGATATGAGATTGATCACTGTTTGTCATCTTAACCTTTCATAGAGGACAATCCCTCGAAATATTAGAGCAATATTGAATGTCGTAAAAATATTACAATCAATCAAAAATGACAACCAAAACCTGATTGGTAACCGTTACCTTTTTTGTACAAGTATGCAAAAATGACCTCTAGTGCTATTCATTATTACGTTTTATGATAACTTATTTGATAAAATAAGGGTCTTTTCTGGCTAAAGAATGATTCAAATTTCAAAGCAAACGAATCACGTGTATGAAACGTTTGCCTCACTTGGGATCGAGGTATGAAAAATGCAAGTTCACACATGTACCGGCATCCTGTTGACATGTGTTGAGCCCGAAAAGATACAGCGAAAAAGAAAGATTGAAACAGAATCAATGTATATTAAGATGAAGTTGATTGCCCTAGTAAGAGGAATTACCAGATCTATTTCATAAGATATGAAAAACAAAAAGGCTTACAGATAATTGGTTTTGAGATTAATTAAAAAAAGTCATCTCAATATTAATCTAAGTAATAAAATACCAATAGTAAGATTAGAAATCAACTGTTTGAAGTTTTTGGCTATTTACAATTAGAGTGTTGCAGTCATCTAGTCTCTTGTTAGTTAAAAGATGATAAATCAAACACAAGGTATTTAATTTCTTGACTTAATAAGATCACGAATTATAATTGTTTTATATATACAACACTCCATGTATGATCGTATTACTGAATGCTAAATATTTTTCTATATCATAAATTCCGTGAGTAATGTAAGTATGCACTGCGTTATGTGTAATTACATGTGCGTTGAAAATGTTTTGCCACGAGAAGGGGAATTTAAACGCTTTTCCCCCATTCTCTATCCCCTGCTCGCTAACACCTAAACTCTATCAATGCTAAAATTACAAGTTTCTTGTAAACCACTTTTAAAACCTTTGGTCTACATTAAAGGGGAAGTGAATTTCGTTTACATCACAGGGGCCAATGATACCGTTTTTAGTGTTTAAACTAAAGAGTTCCGTTATACAATATGTCTCCCTTTGTTTTGTTTCCATTTGGTTTTGCTTCGTTGGATTTCGTTCCATATTTTACCGGTACCCAACAACAACATGATCAAATCGCTGTTATTGTTGAAGATCTAGAAAGTGTAATAGCAGTATCTAATTGGAAAATGTTACGTTTCACATTTTCCTAAGACTTCAAATCAACACGAAATTCACTTTCATCCGTGTTATTAAAGTAGTTATATTTCTGTTTCTTTTTGCAAACGCAAATATTGTATACTCAAGTAGCCGGCAATCTGTAGAGGAATGAAATATTCTCGGGATCATTAGATGATGTAATATTCATTTCCCTGTGTGATTTCTATTCATATAAGATATTTTAAGGAAAGAGTCCATTAAATAGATGAACCTAAACAAATTGAATGTCATGATCCAATATGAGTTCATTTATATTGAGATCGACAATTATAGTCAAAAGGCATTGAAATCAAATTCTTTGGACGATCAAAAGCGTTGTCCTGACAATTCTAGTAAGCTTCACATTATATTGATGTGATTTTAATGTGAATTTTCACGGTTTGTTTTTAGAATATTGTATTATGTTCTATAGTTGAGGATACTAATATAGAGTTAGACTCGTTCTAATCTGAAAACGATTTGGTATATTGACTTTAAACTTAAATCAAACTAATATTGCAATACCACACTATGTTTCTTATCTCAATGGAAAAAGTGTATTTTGAAGGGAATTATTATATCTTAGATATTGTGTATTGACTTCCATCTAAATATGTGACCTGTTTTCCATTCTCCGTTGGACGGTCTCTTAATACAGGTTTGACTGTATACCCTCCTGATGAAGAAAATGGTTTTATGACGAAGACCAGTAAAGTAAGAAGTTAGCGACAAATAAGAAATAAATTCAAATGCACGTATCTCACCTCCAAGAAATCTGTACATGGTCCATACTGATATCTATAAATGTCAAACTTGTCAAATGTAAAAGTGACATTTGATGTGGGATCTCCCGTTGTGAGAATCCAGGTGTAATTGACGTTGTTGGGATAGGTTCCAGGATAACCCGGGGATGTGAATCTCCCTGTGTTCCCTGAGATGTACTGCATCACCAGCTGTCTCTCCGCCCATCCGTAAACTTCAATACCAACATTACTGAATTTTACTTTCCTATTTCACAACATATTAGTCATCTTTAATAACCTTGGTATGACTGAAAAAAAGTAATATTACCTGAGAATAAAACAAACAACAGTGAATATATAACAAAGTACATGATTTGTCGTTTGAACACTCCCAAATAGTCTGTTAGGAAAGATTTACAAAATACACGCACGGAAACGAAAACCGGATCCGGCGTTAAATGTTCAATACGAATACATGAGTAATATTTTGATTTACCATTAATGCACATTTTTACCATGAAGGAAGGTGGTCGACAAGGGATGTGCAAAAACAATCATTTGTTTAGACGTCCTTGAAGTGAGAAAGAAATACTTTTGAGATAGCCTAATCACAACATAGAATGACAGTGTTTTGGTTCAATATCAGCAGGTTTAAGTCTCCTCCTTCCAATCGTTAGTTCGGTGAACGGAAATATTCAGTTTTGATTTTATTAAACTTTCCCCCCAAAACAACTCCTAATAATATTGTTAAGTTAGTAGCTAGCAACAAATGAGAATTTAATTAAAATGTACTCTACTCGAAGCAGGCCTCCCACACTACACTGCCACCATTTTGTAACGTGTAGCGGTCACCCATCAAAGGGCTGATCACGCTCAGCTGTGCTTAACTTGCGTGATCAAGAGAGAGACTCTACTACATATGTACATCTCTAGAAAAGCTAACTCAAGAACAAGGCAGTACAAGTTCCCTAAACATTGACCGTTACACTAAGCAGATGTATACCCAAGGGAATGTATCAGTGTATTCTAAAACAAAAAACTACCCATGATTGAATATTTTCCGAGTTCATTAAACATGTACAAGTAGGAAGAAATGTGATGATGTATAAAGATATACATATTATGTTTTTACATATTTACAAGTTTTATCAAAGGACAAAGTATTATCGTGGACAGTGCTTGTCCACGATAAAACTTTGTCCATTGATAAATCTGGTGCATCAAAATTGGTACCATATAAGTTTTACATTGACATGTTTCATTTTCTTTCCATGCAAGGTGAAGATAACGAACAGTGATTAATCTCATAACTCCTACAAGCAATACAAAATAGATAGTTGGGCAAACACGGACCCCTGGACACACCAGAGGTGGGATCAGGTGCCTAGGAGGAGTAAGCATTCCCTGTTGACCGGTCACACCCGCCGTGAGTCCCATATCCTGATCAGGTAAACGGAGTTATCCGCAGTCAAAATCAGTGTGCCAAGAACGGCTTAACATGTGTTACAAAATCCATTCTATTTCGCGTGTCGGCAGATTCCCCAATTTAAACACGGATTAAAGCTTGATACATATATGTAACATATTGTGGTAATTAAACCTCAACTTAAGTCAACAAAAGAAACCATCATGGCGTCATTTAGACCGTCTATATTGAAATTTTAAAAAGCTGATCGTACAATGAAGGGTAATTATTTGTTTACAATATCATACGAACTAATTAGTGTCCATTATGTCATAATTGCATGTTGAAGAACATATATTTCGTAAAGATCCACATAGTAAAACGTCGTTTTAAAGAATTTGTCCAGAGTGCATGAAATTATTGACAATTCATCAAATAACCGAAATTTGTTAGCATCAAATTAGCATCACATTCAAGGAACCCTGCCCGATTTCTTGTCACAATACAATACTTAACACATACATGTACAATAAATGTCATTTATTAACTAATGTTAATATCATCGTATACAAATATTGGGTTAATACATGGGGCAATAAAGAGTATTACAAGTATACTGCATGAACAAAAATAAAACACAACCTCTTAGTATCTTCCCATAGAATGAAGAGAACAATAAATGTACCCCAAATCTAACTGACCATGGGTATTCCAAATCGATCTGACCATGGGCATTCTAAATCTAACTGACCATGGATATTCTAAATCTAACTGACCATGGGTATTCCAAATCGAACTGACTATGGGTATTCTAAATCTAACTGACCATGGGTATTCCAAATTCAACTGCCCATGGGTATTCTAAATCTAACTGACCATGGGTATTACAAATTTAACTGACCATGGGTATCCCAAATGTACGTGATTTTTCTGCACAATGATTTAAAACAAAACAGTAAATGAATGTGTAAAATCATATACAATGCATGTACATGCAGCATGAGCTTAATCGGTATTACTCTCATTCACAAACGTTTCTTTCATTCAAATCAATCCACATTAACAAGCATACCGACAATATTCATCAAAACAAAGTAAAAGGTGGTATATGAAAGACAATTTTTTTCTAAAGTATACCTTTGAAATGAAAATCATTAAAAATCAATGCTGGTACATATATTTATTCATGTACTTCCGTTAGCATTAATGCTGGTATTTATACATGTACTTTCGGCAGCATTAATGCTGGTATTTATCAATGTACTTCCGTTAGCATTAATGCTGGTACTTATCCATGTACTTCCGGTAGCATTAATGCTGGTATTTATTCATGTACTTCCGGTAGCAGTAATGCTGGTTTCAGTTGGATTTAGTAGCATTAACTCAGGTTTGAAACCAGAAAGTTTTGAGAGAAAATAGTGTCTACAAGCATTTCTAGCATTCAAATTAGCAATGATTGCAAGTCATTCACAATTCACAAGTCAAGCATTTAGGAAATGTACATGCAAAATATTCAATGTCATTTTCGTGTATGTACATATATATACAAAATAACTATTGAACGAAATTGAATGACTTTCATGGCTAACATTTTCTACATTTTCTGTTTTATAAATTGTGTTACAGTGCATGTTGTGATAACGTGACCTAATGTAAGCTAAGTACAATGAATGGTACTAGACTTTTATAAAACAGTACAAGAGTCAGATACAAAACGACTACATAATCTAAAATGCAATTATAACTACATGCACTTTGTAACAGGTACACAGGTTTATCAAAAATAGCCTAGAGATACCAGGAATCTATCCTGTTTAGTTCAATTCAATACAACATGAAATAGGTAAGGGTTATATTCAGTGACATCATGTACATTTGAGAATTACTCGAAAAGCATCTAAGCAGATCTAAAATTGTTTTCATCGAGTTCGTGTGAAGTATGTCTATAAATACAAACGGGCAATTGGTACGTTATCTATTAGACTTTACCTCCTGACACGGAAGTATGTCTGGTGATATTTGTAAAGGTCCCCGTTACACTAAGTATGGGGATTAAAATTTATAATTGTTTTTTTTTATTATTTAGATCTTATGAATTTTGGAAATTAATTTTCTGATATGAGATGGAAATATCGACACACGACAGATGTTTATTATTTCCTTAAATGTGGATGTTTTAGTGCAAACATAAATCTATGTTCTTATATACAGCGTAGTGTCATAAATAAGTCAGAGTATAATTCATTGAAACAACTATTCTAAAATAATTTTTCATAAACTTATTCAATTCACGGTAACATTTGCACCAGTAACAGTACACATATTTGCAGTTTCTCGTCTGAGTATCTTAGTTTTCCTGTGCATTCATACACCTACCATATTACTGTAAGAACACCACACTCAACGTTTCCGTTCCACTCTTAAAAAGAAATATATAAAAATATCGAATGCTGAAAGTCAATGTAAAAGTTTCATAAATCTTGTGTCTACAATTCTTGGTAAAAGTTTTTAAAATCATGAAAAGAATAATGTACAAATGTTTTGTAATACATATTTGACATTTCATAAAGATCAAAGCAAAAATGAGTTCAGAATGATTGTTCAAACAATGGATATTTTTCAATGAAATCCATAGCGTAAACCATGAGAGTTGAATCATATTTGGCTCTACACTGTATTTTAAACATCATATCGTGCTCAACGCTATTGTAATTAACAGAGTAATATGATTGGTCGATATCACTATTGGCATAAAAACGAACATGAAAAGCGAAGATAACGAATAGTGATCAATCTCATAACTCCTATAAGGAATACAAAATAGAGAGTTGGGTGAACATGGACCCCTGGATATACCATATGTGGGACCGGGTGCCTAGAAGGAGTAAGCATCCCCTGTCGACCGGTCATACCCGCCGTGAATACAGACAGCCACAGGGTAATTATTCATAACTCGATTATCACCATGAGAAATGCTTATCTGGCGGCCGCCTGGTAATGTTATGTGACGGTCGCCATAAATGTATTTGGTGACCATCTAAAATTCATTTGGCAGCCGCCAGATTAAATGGGTTTTTTTTCACCTGGGACCAGCCGGCTCCCTTACCATGGAGAAATAGCAAGTTAAAAAAATACATGTGTAAGGCCAGTCATCATATTGCATGTGTTATTTGATTGATTGCAAAAAGCACATTTTGTACATTTTGTCATTCACATCCGATTTTGTAGGCACTTTTCAGTTAAATTTTTAACATCACTTGTCCTCCATTTTCATCTTTAGGTAATTAATTCCATTCATATAAGTTGTTCTGTGTGCCTACATGTGGTCTTTTCACAAAAGCTTTGTCGTACACGTTTTCAGCAACACACGCATACGGGTTCACCTCCTCCTCTTCCTGAATGGTATCATCGGAAAAATGTTCGAGTGGGATGGATTCGTAGACATTGTTGACGCTAAATATCGTCTTACGAGACACAGGTCTAATGTTATCATTTTGGTTCCGGCGAAAAGTCGAGGTTTCAGAAGCTCTGTTGAGAAGAACAGTTTCAAAGAAAAGTAGTAGAACGAAAATAATAAAAGACACCTCCCATTCGAAAAAACGAATTGCAAACAAAGCTAAATCATTTTACCTTTTTCTACGTTGTATTCCCATACATACTCCTAATGCAATCAATGTAATTTCCACAATACAAATTCCAACAGCAAGGAACACTAAAAATTATTTTCAAAAGGTTCATGAAAAGGTAAATATAACAAACAGTTCAAACAAAACGAAAGTATACTTAGTATATGAACCCGCACACAAAGGCATAAATATACGATGTTACATGTATCCACATTAACTGTCATTGTCCCCATGCATGTACGTTACCTATTCCGTGTGGACTCAATGAAGTGTCTTCTGTAAATGTAAAGTCTCTAATTGTAATGTATGAAAGGAAAATTGATGTGATTAAAGCTAATAAAAGAATATAACTTGAATTGTAGGGACTACAGTTTCAGAAGATCAAAAATATGATAGATATCACATATTTAAACTATTACAAAATATAAAAGGCTATTTGATATTCTGACAGTAAAACCAAAGGAATCTGTGTATTGGTAATCTTGACAATGGTTAAGCTCCCTAAAAAATCTGAAATTACAAGTGCAATTTTTGAGAGTGAAGTTGAACTGGAATTTCCATGTAGAAAACTGATTATACATGTATGATACTATCACAAATTTCCCAATATTTCTTGTACATGTAATATGAAACAAGGAATGGAGTATTTTATTGTCCTATGTCAGCTTTGGACGGGAAACGTTGCTTTCATACGAAATATATTTTTATTCTAAAAACTGCGCGACTTAGTAAACACTTAGTATCACTCACGTACATGTATTTTTGACAGAGACATGTTTTGTAACAACACGAATCTTTTTCATGAAGTTGCTCTATATTTGAGGAATATACGTTTTTGAAATTGACAGTTTTTCATCAAAATTTAAAGAACATCAATTGGATAAATTACTGTGACGTCATATCAAATTAGAAGTCTATCACTACCACTTCATATCCAAAACGTTGCTATTCAAAATACAGCAAAGTTAATTTTAAGAAATTTATAAGTAGTAGCCAATTTCTAGAAAATTGTAAGTAATTTTACGACTAAATTTGGCCCACGTCGCATATATTAGAGACATTTTGACAGAACACTCACAATGGAAAAGCAATGCAATACAATTGCTCGAGGATGTTACCACCGATTTCGTCGGATCGGCCATTTAAGCCGTTCATTACTGTCGACGCTTGCAAAATACTTGGGGAAAATTTCAGTGACATCGCGCATTGACTGTATTGAAGCCCTTCTTTATAGAGTTAACAAGTCTTGCATAGAAAAACTTCAACGTGTATATTTCATGGTAGCGCGATTCATAATGACGACAGCGAGAAGTGACCATTTTGAAGTGAAATTCAAGAGTAAATACGAATTACATCTGTATGTTTTTAAATCTTCACATGGTCTAGCACCAATGTATATTGCGGAGCTCATCGAGGGTTACGTCCCAAACCGTTCCTTTCTTTCAGAAGCGTCTATATTGTTGCTCAGACGAAGAGGTATGGTGAACGGTGTTTGGACAAGTAGGCTCCTGTGCTCCAATACATATTAGGAAATCAAACATCCTTAATAGTTTTAAAACAAATCTTAACATTCATCATTAAGTTGTGAATGTATCTGACAATCTGTTTTAAAAATTCGTATTTCTGTTTAAATTGCCCCAGTTAATCCTTATAAACATTTTGATCCATTTTATAACCATTTGCTAAATTATCTGTGTTATATCAAAATTCGATTTAAGAACAGAAATCGCCGGGTTGTTTTAAAATATATTATACATCATAGAGACAGCAGTACAAAACATACTGGGAAAAAGATATATCAAATGTAGAATTTTTCCAAAACATGGAAGCACTTTTAAAATGCCACAAGCATGTCTTAAATGTTTTATAACATCTATAATGAACAAGGTCTGAAAAATATTAAGTAAAACCTGTGAGGAGATGGCTACACAAAGTACGTATCATGCTTAAAAATTACAAAGTTCAACTATATGATGTGAAACTAAATTTTTTCAAAGAACGTCCGATCACCCAAAATGACACATGCACATCTTAAATACTTCCATAACAGCTGTACAGGGTCTGAAGGATGTCAAATAAATGCTGTAAGAGGTGATTACAAAAATAGGTACCATCTATTCAAGACATGCTTAAAAATTCAATTACACGTAAATATTTCGAAAGATGTCTTATCACTTTGTAAATGGCAGATGCACATCTTCAATGTACACAGTTTGAGGAACGTCAAGTTAGAGGTGTGAGAGGAGTTGATTACATAAAGTGGGTACCCTATTACAAGGACACCCGCCCGCCATTCACCATTCTATAAACCGCTTTTACATTGTGCAACTCAATCTGTCCCTTTCACAATATAATCGACATTCTGAAGTAAATTGTACATTATTTCATATACATGTACCTGTGTCTTCAGGAGTTGTACTACTTTCATTGCTTGGAGTCCCCGTAAAAACCACTGGTGACGTAGAAGAGTCTTCCTTTTCCTTCTCGTTGGTGGAGACACTGGTCTGGATTTCCGAGGACGAGCTAATGAACGTTATTGGCGTTGTGCTCGTGTGAATTGTTGATGTCAATTCTCCTGTGTTGGTAGGAGTTGTTTTATTGAAAATAAACACAAATTACATAGGATTCAATATATTAAATATGCAATTCCAAATTTGTTTATTAAGTAATTATGTTTTAGCATGAAAGGTGAATATAACGAACAGTGATCAATCTCCTAACTCCTATAAGCAATACAAATTAGATAGTTGGGCAAACACGGATCCCTAGACACATCAGAGGTGGGATCAGGTGCCTAGGAGGAGTAAGCATCCCGTGTCAACCGGTCACACCTGCCGTGAGCCCTATATCCTGATCAGGTAAATGGAGTTATCCGTAGTCAAAATCAGTGTGCGAAGAACAGCCTAACAATCGGTATGAAACATGTCAGACAGCATTTGTCCCAATGATAGGTTGTATTGACGAACTAGATCGTTATATCGACCATAGAATTTGCAAATTCTTGACTTCAATCGAGACTGTTGAAACCGCTGTACCACCAGCTTGCCTCGATTTAAAACTGACTATATGCAGAACAAACTCTTGCGTATCGAATCAGTTGTGAGATATAAATACTATATGCAGGTGATAATGTAATATTGCTACATGAATATGGGAAGTTGACAATGAAGAAGCTGAAATCATCCCGTTTATCATACAGTTGAGTTGTCAGTTTGCCTATAATGTCTACTTTCAATAAAATATCTAAGTATGAAGCATAAATGGACGATACTGTGTTGTCTTTTACTATAGTTTATCAAAAGCGAAAAATAGTTTTAGGATTTCAAGATGTGCATTTACATGGAATGTTTATGATAAGCATAAACAATAAAAGCGGGGCTTGATCACCAAACGTATATGTACATGTCGTATCAGGTGTCTATCGTTTCGATTGTTGAAAAGTGTATTTATATGTTTTGCTATATTGTTTTACGCGTAATTTGAGAATATTTCATTGCGATAGAGACGTCACCAGCTGTAGGTGAAGTACCACAATTTTTACCTCTCCATGGCGCTTAGGGTTTTGGCAGTAAGGGTTATTTATCGCGAAAACGACTATTATGAGAAGGATCCGCTGGTTTTAACGTCATATCCAAAAGACTCGTGATTTTCACCTCTAATACCGGGCACTCAACGAAAGAACAGTCACTATCTGTGTTGAACATCTGAAGGAATTGTCACTATCTGTGTTGAACATCTGAAGGAATTGTCACTATCTGTGTTAAACATCATAGCTTGGGTGATGAACCAGAATCGAAAATTGAAGTCAGGCCTCTGGTTGAGAAGCGAACGCTCATATAAAATCGATATCCCTACACGGTGGAGTTTTTATGACCGTATTAAGGACAGCGAATTTAGGTTCCGCAGAGAAGTCTTTGTATGTACCCAAAATGCAGTTGTGGATGTATAGAAATATATTTAATTATTGCTTTGGATCGTGAATTCAATTGGTATATTGCATTAGCAATCTAATTAAAATTTGATGTAGTGAGTGTACGAGCGGATGAAAGGTGAAGATAACTGATGAATCTCATAACTGTTATATGCAATACAAAGTAGAGAGTTGGGCAAACACGAACCCTGGACACCCCAGAGGTGGGATCAGGTGCCTAGGAGGAATAAGCATCCCCTGTCGATCGGTCACACCCACTATCAGCCCTATATCTTCATCAGGTAAACGGAGATATCCGTTATCAAAATCAGTGTGCCAAGAACGGTCTAACAATCGGTATGAAACACGTCAGACAGCATTTGACCCAATGATAGGTTGTATTGACAAACTAGATCGTTATACCTATAACGATCATAGAATTTCCGAAATGCTGACTTTTGAAACCCTTGTACCATCAACTTGTTTTTCAATAGCTTTCTTTGATTTAAAAACGGACTATACGCAGAACAAGCTATTGCCAATCGAATCAGTTGAGAGATATAAACACCATATGCAGGTGATAATGGAGTATTGCTACATACATATGGGAAGTTGACGATGGAGACGCTGACATCATCCCGTTTTCATAAAGTTGAGTTGTCAGTTTGCCTATAATGTCTACTTTCAATAAAATATCTAAGTATGAAGCAGAAGTGGACAACTTTGTGTTGTCTTTTATTTCGAACTCACGGGAATACATATATATCGCATCGACATATGAATGAAAATAGTTATTAATAGATAAAACGCGGTCGATATATGTAAATGTCGAAAGGAAGGCCACAGCAACATATTTTTTTTTCTCACGTAGAAGTGTTTGAATAAATTCTGCTTCATATGAATATAGAAACAGGTCAGTTAACAAAGGAGCACAATTCGTGCCCATGGGAATTCCAACAGACTGTTGGAAGACCTGATCACCAAAGACCACGAAGATATTGTCATTGAGGAACTGTAGCATAAATTTTTTTCAACTTTAGAGTACTTGTGCGTAGAATCAGAGTGGTGTTTAACAAAGTAAGGTTGGGAATGACTGATCACTAGATATGAATATTTCCTTTTTCCATTTTTTGCTAAAGAAGCAACTATATATGATGTCAAAAAGTATAGTCTTTGATTTATCGTGAGGAATGGTCGTGTATAATGTTGAAAAGTCATAGGTTTTGATGTTATTGATTTGGGAAAAGTTTTGCGATTTCAAGTTTTCAAAAAGTTCTTTAGAATTTTTTAGAATCCACATTTGATTAACACCACTTCTGGCAAATGTAGTCGCACAATACGTTTGAAGTTTCTCCTTCACAGCTGTTAATAATGTCGTGAGGAACAAAGATAGGGGCTTGATAGATCACTGCAAGGGTTTTACGAAGTTTGGGAATCCAGTTTAGGTACGGTAAGTCATATTCATTCGACCCATTGACTGGGATTTTAAATGTGTCTAAAACTGAAGCATGGTTTTGAAGAATTTCATCTTTTGAAAGAGCAGTTGGATTATAAGTATGATTACCAAAGGTGGAATTAATGCCAAGTTCGTTTAAAATACAGTTGTAATAATGAACCTTACAAACAAAGACAATTTCCTCATGTAACCTATCTAATTCTTTTATCCCTTCTGGTTTACTAAACACAGAAGGATAGATGGTACGTGATTTTGTTTTAATACATTGATGAGAAATGCGAGATTTTAATATTCCTCTTATGTTTCGTTTCATACCGATTGTTAGGCCGTTCTTGGCACACTGATTTTGACTAAGGATAACTTCGTTTACCTGATCAGGATATAGGGCTCACGGTGGGTGTGACCGGTCTACAGGGGATGCTTACTCCTCCTAGGCACCTGATTTCACCTCTGGTTTGTCCAGGTGTCCGTGTTTGCCCAACTATCTATTTTGTACTGTTTATAGGAGTTATGGGATTGATCACTGTTCGTTATCTTCACCTTTCGCAAGAAGAAGTAGTACTATCCCTGGGGTCCATGATTTTAACAAACTTGAATTTGCACTATGGCAAAACATCTCATATAAATTTGTACTTTCCTAGTACAGTGGTTATTGGGAAGATTTTTAAAAAGATTTTCCCTATATAATTGTATATAAAACATTGCTCTCCTATTGTGGCCCCATACTACCATCGGGGGCATGATTTTAACAAACTGGAATCTGCACTATGGCAAGAAGCTTTCTTGTAAATTTCAGCTCTCCTGGCTTTAGACGAAGATTTTAAAATTATCCAAACCCTTCTTTTTGTGATTATCCCCCCTCTGAAGGGGTATGGCCCTTCATTTGAAGAAACCTGAAAGCCCTATATCCATGAATGTTTTTGCCAAGTTTGGTTGAGATTGGCCAAGTGATTTTGGAGATGAAGTCGAGAATGTAAAAAGGTTTAAATACGGACTGACAGACAAAGAAACGGACATACAGACGCCGGATAAAAAGCGATCAGAAAAGCTCACTTGATCTTTCAAATCAATTGAGCGAATAAGTAATGAACAAAAAGATGACATATGAATAAATGTACTTTCACTTTCAAAATCAAATTGTACTCTGAATAACGATCTACCGCTCCAACATATCTAATTTCATATGTTTTCAGAATAACTCACTATGCTGACACCTCTAAAATTTCTAAATTTACGAAAAATTATTCATCAAATCACAGATTAAAGAATATCATCTGCTTCTAAACTATATCTTGATATTATTACCCATCGTGGAATAGGAGGTTCTGTTTGTAGTTTTACCTGTTGTTGTTGTTACTGATGTTGTTGTTCTTGCTGATGTTGTTGTTGTTACAGGTGTTGTTGTTGTTGATACTGTTGTTGTTGTTGTTATTGGTGTTGTTGTTGTTCTTACTGGTATTGTTCTTGTTCTTCCTAATGTTACAATTGTTGTTCTTCGTACTAAAGTTGTTTTTGTAGTTGTCTCTGTCGTACTTTTCGATTTCGGTAGAGCGACTACAAATGATGCATTATACTTCAATAAACACAAAACCCATCTGCTTATGTTTCCTCTATCACCTTAACGTGAGAATATTCGATCTACATGTAGTCAAGTGAAAATACATTATTTACCTTTCCATTGGAGTGAGAATCCCATTGCTGTATCGCGTTCGTTAGACACAAATTTTATTCTTATCACGTTACCCGTCACCGTCATGTTAAATCGTCCAATATCACCACATCTCTTCAGGGCAACAAAACAACATGGTTCTTGCTCTGTAATCTATTACGAACGATGGTGTTAATAGAATATTCCCATTAATATACTTACAAATGTTTACATTCATAAACAAAACAAATATATGCGTTGTTTTGGACAGTGTTATTTGCATTGTGTGTGTGTGTGTGTGTGTGTGTGTGTGTGTGTGTGTGTGTGTGTGTGCAGTTTGCAATCCATACAATGTATAGTAAAGAAAGTGTTTGTTTTTTTAAACCTACAGCTTCAGACATCAATATCAAATATAGTTAGAAAAATCACCAAAATCCACATCTGCTTCATCCTTACATATGTTAATGAACATAGCTATTAACGCGAAACTAACAATTCAACAAATGACAAACTGGATGACTTCATCTTCTCCATCGTCCACTTCCCATATTTCTGTAGCAATTCTCCATTATTATCTGTATATGCAGCTGCAGACCTGTAGCACACTTAATAAAATATTGGGAGAGATCAGAAAGCTGCAGATCCACCCTTTATAAAACCTTTGATTTACGGCACAAAAAAATACGCACGATTGAGGCCTTTTTCCTGCATTCTTGCACCGCTGTCTCAAATTTAATATAATCAGATATTCTCCTCCTTCTATACTTGTGTCCAAACATAATTTCAAATATAAAGCCCCATATAACCCGAAAGCTCACAGTTTCAAAGGATTTCATTTAGTGACGGCCTCTACTGGTGGACTGTTAGTCCCCGAGGGTCTCTACAGCCCAGTAGCTAAGTACTTCGTTAGTAGCTTGAAAATACGGATGTATATTTAATTGCCGTGATATAATTTAGAAATGCATTTCAAAATTAAGGATTATATCCTCCATCCATAGCTCTTATCCTTAGACGAATTTGACTTCACTTTTTTGGCGCGCTGTTTTTCTCTATAATAGCTCTAAAACTTCATTCCTATTTCGGATTTCAAACATTTCAAACATTTCGGTTGAGCATCACTGAAGAGACATTATTTGTCGAAATGCGCATCTGCTGCATCAAAATTAGTACAGTATAAGTTTTACATCCATATTAGATAGCTCATGGCGGGTGTGACCGGTCGGCAGGGGATATTTACTCCTACTAGGCACCTGATCCTACCTCTGATATATCCAGGGGTCCGCGTTTGCCTTACTCTCTATTTTTTACTGCTGATAGGAGTTATTAGATTTATCTCTCTTCGTCATATTCACCTTTCATAGAGAACAATCCCACAAAATATTAGAGCAATATTGAATGTTGTTAAAATATTACAGTCAATCGAAAATGACTACAAACTCTTGATTAGTAACGGTGACCATTGTCTTTACAAGTTTGCAAAAAATGACGTCACATTGTTTTCATCATGACGTTTTATAATAAAACATAATTGGATAAGAAAAGTGTCTTATTCTCCCAAGATCAGCTCAAATTTCAAAGTAAACGAGTCACGTGTATGAAACATTTGTGATCGATGTATGTAAAATGTAAGTTCTACCGGCATCCTGTGGACATGTGTTGAACCCATAATGATACAGCAAAAACAGATTGAAACGGAACCAATATATGCTAAGATGAAGTTGATGAAGTAAGACTAATTACCAAATTTATTTCAAAAGATATGAAATAGCTAAAAGGCTAACAGATTATTTATGTTGAGATTAATCAAAAGGTCATCTCAATATTAATCTAACTAATAGAATACCAATAGTTAAATTAGAAATCAACTATTTCAAGCCTTTGGCTTTTTAGTATTGGAGAGCTGCAGTCATCCCGTCTCTGCTAGTTAAAAGATGATAAACAAACACAGGATGTTCAATTTGTTGATTTAATAACATCACGAATTATCGTTGTTTTATATGCAAGGTGAAGATAACGAACAGTGATCAATCTCATAACTCCTACAAACAATACAAAATAGATAGTTCGGCAAATACGGACCCCTGGACACACTTGAGGTGGGATCAGGTACCTAGGAGGAGTAAGCATCCCCTGTTGACCGTTCACACCCGCCGTGAGCTCCATATCCTGATCAGGTAAACGGAGTTATCCGCAGTCAAAATCAGTGTGCCAAGAACGCCTTAACAATCGGTATGAAACACGTCAGACAGCATTTGACCCAATGCGAGGTTGCATTGACGAACTAGATCGTTATAACGACCATAGAATTTGCGAAATGCTGACTTCAATCGAGACTGTTGAAATCCCTGTACCATCAACTTGTCTATCAGTAGCTTACCTCGATTTAAAAACTTACTATACCCAGAACAAGCTCTTGCATATCGAATCAGTTGAGATATATAAACACCATATGCAGGTGATAATGGAATATTGCTACACAAATGTGGGAAGTTGACTATATATATAGAACACTCCATGTATGATCGTATTACTGAATGCTGAATATACATATGTATATATAATAAATTCCATGAACAATGTAAGTACATGTATACACTGCATTATGTGTAAATACATGTTCGTTTAAGATGTTAATCCACGAGAAGGGGCATTTAATCGCTATTCGTTTCCATCCTCTGCTTGCTAACACCTCACCTCTGTCAATGATGAAATGACAAGGTTCTGGTAAACCGCTTTTTAAAATTTTGGTCAACATTAAAGAGGAGGCGAATTTCACTTACATTACAGGGACCCAGGATACCGTTTTTCATTGTTATAACTAAAATAGTTCCGTTATACGATCTGTTTCGCTTTGTTTTGTTTCGATTTGGTTTTGTTTCGGTAGGTTTTCCTTCGTTGGATTTCGTTTATAAATTTCTATAAGTTGAATTGTAATATAGGATTTATTCTAATACGCGGAAGGGCATAATAATTATTTGTTAAATAAGGTTCGGGTCAAGGTAAATTGCTCATCGACGAACAATCAAGTAGTTGGAACATGTTTGTTCCCAATTCGCATCTATGACCGAGTTCAATTGGGGCTTCATCGCTGAAGAGCATGGAGTTCATGCGGATTCACAAATCAAACGACCCGGTCCTATGCATGATTCTTCTGACGAAATTACCACTATAGATGTTTTAGACCTTTTTTGATAGACTTGAACGGGTCCCGAGATGACAGAAATTTGTTAGTTAAATCAACTTGACATTGAAAACAGTGGAGACAAATGTACCAGACTACGTATAGAGGGAATGACATTACGAAAGCTATCAATTTACTAAACAATACAAATGCTTACTTGGCAGTTGATGTTTTGAATTCTATTTTAAAGCAATTAAAGAACAGATTTGTTTTCGTATTGTCGATAAATATGCATTTGATTTTGTTCAGGACTAGAAAACTGACACGGTCTGCTGAGGGTTATTAGAGGGAAGTGACTCTACATCTGTATTTGATATAGCAATATTTGGGGCTGGTGAATATGTTAGAATTAATAATATTCAAAGATACATTGGAATGCAAATTTGTGAAAAAGGAACCATGAAGCATATTTATGAGAGACTGATGCAAATTTAAATTACTTCTGTTTGACACACACTCATCCACTCAAACACAACAGTGCAACTAAATCCCATTATAACAGGGATTCAAAATGGATAAATGGTACCAAATATGGTACATACTATTCGAAAAGGATTAGGAATTTGACATATTGATGTCTTGGAAAAGGAAATTCTGACATCGGGACTCTAAGCGTTTTCAAACACATTGCCATTTGATAAAAGTGTTCTACAATTTCAAAAATAGATTGCCAAAATGGCGTAAAACCGCAATCAATCAACCAATCAAAAATAGAAATAAATAGAATATGTCTTTACATACATATGTGAAAAAGTTTCCATTATTCCTAGCCGAGACATATCATGTATGCGTAAAAAAAGCATAAGCAAATGCAAAAAATACTCACGTAGAAAATGTGGACATTACCGTCAACAAGCGCAGTGATACACGTCATTTCGAGATTTTCACCGACGAAATCTCGGTAACAGTAATAAATCAGGTACACTGATTGTGTATATATTTTGTGACTTTCTTTATTAAAAGGAACAGTTCTCTAAGGTGTAACGTGCAATTACTACATAATTCAATTTCTTGAAGCAGTTCACTTTGCAACCGGATATAAGAAATTTTATTTTGTATTCTGATCCCGATCGAAAGTTGTTGACTGGGAATGACGTGTTTTAATTCAATATACATGTTCAATATCACATTAAAAAACAAAAATATACACATACAAACAAGTTGATGGTACAGGGATTTCAACAGTCTCGATTGAAGTCAGCATTTTGCAAATTCTATGGTCGTTATAACGATTTAGTTCGTCAATACAACCTCGCATTGGGTCAAATACTGTCTGACGTGTTTCATACCGATTGTTAAGCCGTTCTTGACACACTGATTTGACTGCAGATAACTCCTTTACCTGATCAGGATATGGGGCTCACGGTGGGTGTGACCGGTCAACAGGGGATGCTTACTCCTCCTAGGCACCTGATCCCACCTCTGGTGTGTCCAGGGGTCCGTGTTTGCCCAACTATCTATTTTGTATTGCTTGTAAGGAGTTGTGAGATTGATCACTGTTCGTTATCTTTACCTTATATACAAATTGTTGTAGAATTATTTTTTGTAGATTTTCTATATTAATACAATGCATATCATAATCCAAATTGAATTATCTCCCTTCGACAGTGGTAAAAAGATACGGTCATAATAAGAAAGAAGATGACAGACAGACAACGTGTCATGTCTCCAAAATCTATAAGTGTCTTGCTCTTATTTTAAAGTTTTTCTGTACAAAATTTGAAAAAGTACAACGAAAACTGTTTGAGTTATCGTGTCACAAAGAAAGCACTCATAATAACAGATATGATGACAGACAGACAAAGTGACATGATCCCAAAATCTATAGGTGTCTTCCTCTTATTGTAAAATATTTCTGTACAAAATTTGAAAACTGTACAATGAAAACTGTTCGAGTTATTGTCACAAAGAAAGTGTTCATAATAACAAAGATCATGGCACACAGACAAAGTGAAATGACCCTCAATTCTATAGGCTTCTTCCTCTTATTGGAGATTATTTCTGCACAAAATTTGAAAACTGTACGATAAAAACTGTTTGAGTTGTCGTGCCACAAAGAAAGTGTTGAGGGACAGAGGAACGGACGGATGGACAATGTGATTACTATAGGGCATACCGCATTTCATGCGAGGCCCTATATATTAGGATGACCCAATTACTGATGATTTGTATTATCGTATTGTCGATCAATATGGGTGTGATTTTGTTAAGGAATATTAGGATGACCCAATTAATGATGATGTTTCAGAGCTCAAGCAAGCTACATGTATTTGCAGTGCTACGAGACGCAACTCTAGGAAGCCTTATGATAGGACATCTTGACAAGATGCGCATTCCTTTCCTGGTAGCACCTCCTGTTAATGTGTATGAGTAATTAACAATTAATTTGTGTAAAGCAAGAGGTACCCTTATTGTACCCAAGTGGCAGTCCGCACTTTTTTGGCCTATGCTGGTTCAACCATTTTCCGGAGAGTTTCGAGATTTTATGGATTAGCTGGAATATCATAAGCCTCATTATTCTTTTCTGTAGATAAAGGTTCTCATGCCAGAGCGTGTGTACTGAACCACAGTTTCAGAATAATATATTAGTACTGTACATTGACTTTTCAGATTTTTTGAAGTGTTTCTCATGAATATCTATTCGACAATATATACTTAATTAGCGCGACCTTAACAACATCTAACTTTTTTACGCATACCTTGATATGGCATTATGACTTAGCCTTGATGGGGCATTATGAAATAGCCTTGATGGGGAAGTGCAAATTAGCTTTGATGAGGCATTGTAAAGTAGTCTAGATGGAACATTGTGATTTACCATTGATGGGGCATTGGGATTTAACCTTCAGGGGTATTATGACCAAGCCTTGATGGGGCATTGATTGATTCTGGACCGTTTCAATTAGCCTTAATGGGGCAATATAAATATATATCATAACCTTCATTCGACAGATCATTGTGTTAATGCTTTATTAATTAGTCTATATATAAATACATACTCATATTTTAAGTATTTTTTGTAATTTCAGCTTACATGTAGTTATTTTCATTGGAAAGAAATTAAAGAGATTCAAGATTCAAGGACACGGTGCGCAGATCGAAATATATTGTTTTACCTAGTGTGTTTAGATAGGGCAAAATTGTTTTTGTGGCTAGAACAGATACATGTAACAAATTATACCCTGTGTCTTGAAAAAAAATATTTTTCTGAGGTCTTCTTCTTTCAATCGAATGAGTTTATTTTTAGAGCAGTTCCCTTTTATAAATAGGACAATATTCACAGATTCTATAGATAGACTCTTTAAGGCTCTTGGTAGATGGCGTTCGGAAAATTTCAAAGATGGATACGTAGGTTGACATATTGCATGATACACATTTAGTTACATTGTCGAAATAAGCATCTGGTGTATCAAAATTGGTACCGTATAAGTTTTACATTGAATCTTGATTGTGATATCTTTATTTCCTTTTTCAAGTTACTCTTTACCTATTCTTTGTAATCGAACCGGTTTATAGACACTCAACACACTCTATATTTAGTTTAGTTTCTTTTAAATACTTAATATAGATATACTTTATGTTCGGATGAGTGAAATGAAGAACATAAATAAATTTCTATAAGTTGTACAATTGTAGTATAGGAACTATTTTAATATGCAAAAGTGCATGATAGTTATTTGGTTCAGGTATATAAGGTTCTGGCCAAGGTAAATTGGTAATCGACGCGCAATCAGCCAGTTGGAACACGGTTGTTTTCTTTTGTGTATGCATCTTAAAAGGACAATTACATTTACACCGTATTATTGATATACACATACCTCTGATCCTTAGACGAATTTGGCTCCAGTCTTTGGCACCGTATTTTTCCTTTAAGTTCTTACAAGTTTATTGTTATTTCGGATTTCCAAAATTTCGGCTTGATCATCAATGATAAGGCATTATTGGTCGAAATGCGCATCTGGTGCATCAAAATTGGTACCGTATAAGTTTTACATTTTGAAGATTGTATTGGACCTACTTCTCAAGGTGTCCACTTCCATTTCCTCGCTGTTAAAGTCGAGTGATGTTTGTATATTAGATGACGAATAAATTGGTTGATAGGCGCTCAACACACTCAATTCTTAGTTTTCTTATATTGTTTTGAAATACTTATTATAGGAATATTTGTGTTCGGATGAGTGAAACAAAGAAGAACATAACATATTTTACCGGTACCCACCAACATAATCAAATTGCTGTTATTGTTGAAGATCTAGAAAGTGTAAAAGCAGTATTTAAATGGAAAATTATACATTTCACATTTTTCTAAAACATCAAACTAACACGAAATACACCTGTATAAAAACAAGCATTATGTGAGTATTGCATGACAATACATAGTCCCCTACCGGTTGCAAAAATTACTGTACCACAACAATATTCAAAGTTCATTATGTAGGTTATGGTAAAAGGGAGAAATGGGGAACCAGGATAGGAATGGTTGGAAATCAACTACTATTCGAGTAGAGACTAGACTAAGAAAAAAGACAAATTTATAATTAGGTTTAGATTTTTAACCAAGTCAATAAACTATGACATGTAGATAATCATGAATAATTTAGTTATATTGTTGTATTACTATGCTAGAAGTTTTAATGAGTGTAGTATTCTTAATTCGTATCTAAAAGATAAAAAACTTGGATATAAACTAACAATTCATGCTATTTTTCTAAGTCCAAGGGCCATCACTAAGTGAAAAATCAACGGACAGAGAGCAAATTCAAACTTGATCTGTAATGTGTTATGGCAAAGCAATGTACCAAATACCAAATGAATATCTGCAAGCACAACCAAATAAGTCCGGAAAACGCATAATTCATGCTATTTTTCTAAATCCAAGGGCCATAACTAAGTGAAAAATCAACAGACCGACACAAAATTCAAGATTGATCTGTAACTTGTTATGAAAAAGCAATGTAACAAATATCAAATGAATATCTGCAAGCACAACCAAAAAAATCTGGAACTTGATCTGTAAGTAGTTATGGTAATGCAACATACCAAATATACAATGAATATCTGCAAGAACAGAGTGCTGAAAACTGGACTGACGGAGAGACGGACCGAGACAAAATTCGAACTTGATTTGTAACTTGTTATGGCAATGCGACATACCACATATAAAATAAATATCTGCAAGAACAGAGAAAAAAGTGCGGAAAACTGGACTGACAGACAGACGGACGGAGCGCAAATCTAAAGTCCCCTCGATTTCGTCGGTAGGGCACTTTATAGGACCATCACGCAGACAGTAGACAACCCGTTTTGTGACTGGCAAGCCGTGGATTTGAACTCCCGAAGGGAATAAATGCAATGAATGAATAGAATAGGAATGAATGAATGCAACCTATCATTGGGTCAAATGCTGTCTGACGTGTTTCATACCGATTGTTCAGTCGTTCTTGGTACACTGATATTGACTACGGATCCCTCCGTTTACCTTGATCAAGACATAAATGTAGGATTTAAGGCGGACGTAACCAGTTAACAGGAAATGCTTAATCTTCCTAGACACCTGATTCCACCTCTGGTATCTCCAGGGGGTCCGTTTTTGCTCAACTCTTTATTTTGTATTCCTTATAGGAGCTATTAGATTGACCACTGTTCGTTATCTTCGCTTTCATTTGTGATTTTAAAGTGGTTATTTTTGTGTTCCTTTTTCCAAAAGCAAAGATAACATACTCGAGGAGCCGACAATCTGGAGAGGAATGAAATATTATATTTATGTCCCTGTGTGATTTTTGTGAATATAAGGTAGTTTAAGAAAAGAGTTCATTAAATTGATAAACCCAAACATGTTGTATGGCATGTTCCAATATGAGTTAATTATATTGAGACCGACAGTCAAAAACGCAGTCAAATTATGATATTTGGACGATTAAAGGCGCTTACCTGACAAATCTAGTAACCTTTACGTTATATTGATGTGAATTTTTACAGGTTTATATACAATGTTAGATTGTGTTCTATAGTACAGGAGATCAATTTGTAAACGATTTGGTACATTGCCTTTCAACATATATCATGTTAATACTGAAATACGACGCTAATTTTCTTACCTTAATGGAAAAAGTGTATTTTGTAGAGAATTATTATATTTTAGATATTGTGTATCGACTTCCACTAAAATATACCCTGATGATAAAGATTATGATTCTATGACGAACACCAATAAAGTTAATAGTTAGCAATGAATAAGAAATAAATTCAGATGCATGTATCTCACCTCCAGGTAATCGTCCGTACATGGTTCATATCGATATCTATAAATATCAAAGTTGTCAAATGTAAAGGTGACATTTGCTGTGAGATATCCAGTTGTGAGAATCCAGGTGTAATTGACGTTGTTGGGATAGGTTCCAGGATAACCCGGGGACGTGAATCTCCCTGTGTTCCCTGAGATGTACTGCATCACCGGCACTTCCTCGGCCCATCCGTAAACTTTAATTCCAAATGACTGATGTTTACTTTCCTATTTCACAACATATCATTAAATTTTAGTAACCGTGATATGATAACTTACCTAGGAATAATACAAACAACTGTGAACATATAACGAAATACATGCTTTGTCATTTCAACACTGAAGAGAGTTCCCAACTAGTCTGTGAGGAAGGATTAACAACATATTCGCACGGAAATGAAAACCGGATCCGGCGTTAAATTTTCAAAAAGATTGAGTAATCATTTGATTTACCAATGATGCAAGTTATTGTCATTAAGGAAGGTGCCCGACAAGGCATGTTGTAGGAAAGCACTATTTTTGTTTTTACATGTCCTGGAATTGAAGTGCGGGAAATGAAATACATTTGAGCCTAATCACAACTTAGAATGACAGATGAGTGTTTTAGTTCAAAATCAATTGGTTCAACTTTCATTCTCCCAATCGCCAGTTTGGTGAGCGGAAACGCTCCATTTTGATTTTTTTTAAACTTGCTTTTAGATAGAACCCTTCGTAATATTGATATGATGTTTTATGATTTTGTGTTTTTATAATCATGTTTAATATTCGCAGCGCAGTTAAGGCTACCCGAGAAAAACCACAGTGCTGTAAATGTACAGACTATGGACAAAAGTAATCGCACGGACGATGGTGGCCATTTTGTTTATCGAAAACGCTTGACGGTAAACAAAAATGTTTTTAAAGTGTCTGAACAGGACAAATAACTTGTAAATGCCAAAATATTGTATATAAACAATTTGTTTCTATCAATAATCAATAAAAATGAATAAAAGAATGTCAAGTACCTTAATTCTTTCGTAATATACCATCAGGCCTTTTGAACTTGGCGCACCCGTTGTGGAAGGGTGCATGGAGATTTTGTATAATTTACGGTAAATGAAGTCCAGATTTCCAGAATTTTGTGATACAGTTCATCACCAGAATTTAATGTACAACTGTGATATGAAGTTTTCTTTTAATTACCAGCCAAATGTTTTCTAAGGGGCATACATCAGGCGATTGTGTGGGCCACTTCAGTGCTGGAATTTGTTTGTCAATTTTGTAATTAGTTGAAAGACAAGATCAATAAACAGGTGTATGGTCATCCATAAACAGATAATTGTCATCTTGAAAGAGTTTTGCTGTACAGGCCACAAGTTATCTACACATTGTTCAGAGTTATTCATGTTGCTATATGTATTGACTCTGCAAAGAGTAATAACGCCATGACACGTAATGCATCCCCTAATATTTAACCAGTTTCGGGGGGGGGGGGGGAATACCGTCCGACAGTCAATATTTAAATCACTTCTTCTCCATATATATACTCAATGGTATTTCCCAAAGAACATCTTGCGCTTGTCAGAAGAAATTACCATTTTCCATTCATTTCCCACGTTCCAGTTTATTTTACCCGCACACCATTGCACACGTTTTACACGATTGGCAACTCGGACCGTATTTTCTTAATACAAACACATATCTAGTATCCATTTCTGTCTTAAACATTGCCAAATAGTTTCCTTCGAAATATTTGCATTGTTATTTTCATTATATTTTTTGTAACGTCCGACTGTGGTATTTTTCTCTCCAACTGTCTCTATCTAACAAGTCTCCGTTCTGCACGTGCAGTCACTAATTTCTTTCGTCCACTTCTTTGTTAATTTTCTGTTGTACCTCGCTTTCGAAACTTATTCCAAGCACTATACACAGTTGATATAGGAATTCTTAATAATTTTCCAACTTCCCCGGAACTTTTACAACTCTGAACTAATGGTACGATGTTTTCTTAGCAGCCTATACCGAGTTCCTATGTTTACAACCCATGTTTTCTAATCACTACCTTGCATGTAGAAACAGAGTTGCAGACGACCACAAACATCATTACGTCACATAATTGACTTTCAACTTTTTAAATACATCATCGGTGAAAGGATAACTCATGTCTGTGGAAAGAGAGATAACCCGCAATGTATGATACTCGATAAAAACGTTTGAAAAATGACGCAATCGTGCGAATACTTTTGTCCACAGTCTGTATCTCTGTGCACTTTGCACCATATGACGTCACAATGAAAACGTACGTCACAGCGTACATGTTCTGATTGTTGTATCGCGGGGAAAGTGTCATGATATTTTGTCGTTGATTACTACTGTTATCAAGTGATAAGCTGTATATGTGAAAACACATCTTGTCAAATGATTATATACATTATTCGGTCCGATAGATGGCCGGTTTAGAGAAGTTTCACTGTATATCAATAAAAATTCAGCTTGTTACACGCATGAATGTGAACTTTTGTTCACAAGTAGGGCCTCTTGCTGTTTTCCAAAAATAAAGTGTTACGTGTTATTTAACTGACGTCACGGGAAATTACCATGAGGGAAATTTACAGTAGCTCAGTCACAATCAACATATGGGTAGTATCGTTTCGGTGTTTAACCGTAACAAGTATAACGATACCTGTGAATTTGAGGTGCAATTTCACCCCTTGGTTATCGTGCATTTTACTATGGAAGGCCTTAACCTGGTTGCGTTCCTTTGGGGAAATTTCATTTGTCTAGAACTTCATTCTTCAAATAGATGAAAAGGTGAGGATAAAGAACAATAAGGAAATACAAAATAGAGAGATGGGCAAACACGGACACTGGATATACTGGAGGTGGGATCAAGCGCCTAGGAGGAGTAAGTATCCCCTGTCGATTGGTCACCCGCCGTGAGTCCTATATCCTGATCAGGTAAACAGTAATCCCTAGTCAGAAACAGTGTGTCAAGACCGGTCTATCAACTGGTATAAAGCACGTTAGAGAGCATTTGACTCAATGACAGGTTTCATTATCAATTAGGTCGTTATAGCTTCTCCTGACCATTTCAAAATGGAAATAAAAACATTTATCGCAATTCCCAGCCGATAAATAAAGGCAATATTTCATCATCTAGAAGTGAGAATCCCGGATCTTTCAGCTATGACTTTAAAAATGGTGTATCGCGGCAGACGTTGACACGTTAACAAACATTCAGTGCTACTACCCTGGGCGCTAAGGATAAGTCTAATTTTGTAGTACTTCACCTACAGCTGCTGAGATCTTAATATGAATGAAATATTCTCAACTGGACGTATACCAAACAAGTGATATATTTACCAAGATTGCGCATTAATTACAACAGAAAGTATTCGCAAGGAAATATCAGAAGGAATGCATATATAACATGATTTTAATGGTGTCAGGTATCCACTACGCCGTGGCTGTTTCCGGTTTGGTGAAACTAGTCTTTCATGTTCTGATTTAATGAATGTTTTCATGGTACAAAGTTTGTACTGGAATAGTGTAGCCTTAGCCCGACTGTTTTTCTATTCCACTCCTAGAAACGGAAAGTGCAGGCATAGACGCCTAGGTCAAGGATATTGCACTGTAACCAATATCTAAACAATGGAGGAAATTCAAACCGGAAATAAATATGAATGAGAACTATTTATTTGAGGTTCGAATTTCTTCTATTGTTTACATATAGGTTGTAGTGCAATATCCTTGACCCAGGTGCCTATGTGTACAGGTAAAGGATTCTACTGACACTCAAGACTGTTTCATTGTATTTATTTGGTCCTCTCCGCTTACCTTTAATGCAAGGTGAAGATAACGAACAGTGATCAATCTCATAACTCCTACAAGCAATACAAAATAGATAGTTGGGCAAACACGGACCCCTGGACACACCAGAGGTGGGATCAGGTGCCTAGGAGGAGTAAGCATCCCCTGTTGACCGGTCACACCCACCGTGAGCCCCATATCCTGATCAGGTAAACAGAGTTATCCGCAGTCAAATCAGTGTGCCAAGAACGGCTTAACAATCGGTATGAAACACGTCAGACAGCATTTGACCCAATGCGAGGTTGTATTGACGAACTAGATCGTTATAACGACCATAGAATTTGCGAAATGCTGACTTCAATCGAGACTGTTGAAATCCCTGTACCATCAACTTGTTTGTCAGTAGCTTACCTCGATTTAAAAACTGACTATATCCAGAACAATATCTTGCATATCGAATCAGTTGAGATATATAAACACCATATGGAGGTGATAATGGAATATTGCTACATAAATGTGGGAAGTTGACGATGGAGAAGCTGAAATCATCCCGTTTGTCATACAGTTGAGTTGTCAGTTTGCTGTTAATGTCTACTTTCAATAAAATATCTAAGTATGAAGCAGAAGTGGACGACTCTGTGGTGTCCTTTATTTCGAGCTCACAGGGATATATCAAATCGACATATGAATGAAAGCCATCATTGTTAATAGACAAAACGTCATCGATATATCTAAAAGTCGAATTGAAGGTCACAGCGAGACAGTTTTTCTTCTCATGTAGAAGTTTTTAATATGGATCTACCAGTTACTATGTTTTACATCCTATGACAACATTCCTGGTTGTCTCCCATGTACTCCTACATGTAAGAGTATATACTTTTCTCTATCTTGTCATACATTGTGTTGCTTATGTGTATAAATATTGAAACTTGAGTAAGGCTTTATTTATTATGGAAGCACTGTGTGGAGATAAACATCGAGAAAAGTGCAAGATATGTACCAGTAAAGAAATGCTAATTAAAATGAAAAAAATCAAGTATGTATGATCCAAACTTTTAATGAAATGCACTGGGTGACTCGGTTACAAACTGTCTTTTGAATTAGTGTTTTTACAACTATCTACATCGTTTTCATCAATTCTTTTATATGAGAACCATGTAGAAAGTTTTCTAGCTGATGACCTCAATGTAATCAGCATCCGGTTCGGTGTAATCGTCTGAACAATCGTTACTGTTTCTGAGTGTGACGCCCTCTTGTAAAGGTATGACGTTGACAGTACAGTATGGTTGTCTCCTTTCCTGCAGTGAGACGTCTATGATATTTGCACAAAGGTATGGTGATTCCCGACGACGATATATGGATGCCATGTAAAAAAAAAATGTGAAGATATAGAACAGTAACCAATCTCAAACTTCTAAAAGGACAATAATTACAAAAATAGGAGATAGGGAAACACTGGACTGCAGGATATACAAAGAAGTGGACCAGTTTCCTAGGAAGAATAAGCATTTCTTGCCGACAGATCACACCCACCGTGAGCACTATTTCTGATCAGGTAAATGGACTAATCCGTGGTCAGAGTCACCGCGTAAAAATACCTGATTAATTGGTAGGAAACATGTCAAACCGCATCCCAGCCAATGACAGGTTGTATTGGCAAACTAGATGGTTGACATCGATGTTCAATAAAAATATCAAAGTACGAAGCAGATATAAACTAGAATTTACTTATCTAATTGGTTAATTGTTTACGTCTCGTCGATATTTTTTACCTCGTATTGATACTTCAGTAACTGTAGGTAAAGTGTTACACATCTAGACTGATGCGTAGCGCTCAGGACCGTAGCAGTGAGGGTTTTCTATCGTGCCAATGACTATCATGACACGGGGTATCCGTTTTTAAGGTCACATCTAAAAGACCCCCGAATCTCTCTTATAAATGTCGAGCGTTTGGCGAAGGAGCAATCACTACCTATTTTAGCGTCTTAGGTTTGACGTGACCGGGCTTGAATTCACGACATCCTTTTACGAAGCGAAAGCTCTACCGCTGAGCTATCTTGACATTTCCCAAGACTGTGATGTTTAGGTTTATATACATATAACATGAAATGTCGTATCCTTTTTATCTTCTTGGGTTTATCATGATACTTACACATAGAGATGTGGTACGCAAATTCAGGGACAATTATTCTACAATATACGTATGTCAAACATACTTCACTCCATCGAGGCCCAGAATCCAAAGAAAGTTTGGAGGGGAATCTCGAACTTAACGATTATTTTTCCAAGAAAGGATGTTGCAGTTTATATACTAGTACGAAATGATTGTGTTTGCGATATTTTCTAACCATGTGGTGTTGAAATTCTCATACCCTCCTCTTCACATGTAAATGTGCCATTACCAGGTCAAGCGCGTGCGTGCGTGCGTGCCTGTGTGTGTGTGTGTGTATGTGTGTGTTTGTATTGTTAATCACGCCTCTTGAGAATTTTCACTCATATGGAGACGTTGTCAAAACTGAATTACAAGATGCATGTTCGTAAAACCCTGCCGAAATTTAGACGCACATCATTTCCAGGTGATGAGATTTCAAATGCTCCTGAATAATCGTGTGAAGTATTTTTAATTCTTAATCACGCATTTATGCAGGATTATATCGAACAACAAAATAGATGTGTTATATATTTATACATGTAAGACTCTAAATCGCGATGGTTGCTCCAAAGTGCGATGGTCTGCGCCAAAGTGCAATGGTTTGTTAGCGTTACGGACGCCAAAGTGCGATGACCACACCAAAGTCCGATAGTGCGGGGTTCAATGACGTTTGTGATGTCACGTCATTGTGACGTCATTCTTATCGTCTTTCAAAATAAATCCTGAGGAATGCAACTTCAGTTTGCCCCAACGAAGGTTCTCTCTGCTGCAGTTCTGACACCAACTTCTTCGGTATATATTTGAGGAAGCATGGGGGATTAAGATAGACATGGACGACAGCAACGGCAAGGTTTACACTGTTGATGATTGTGAAAACAGTATATTTGTTGTCAAACCATCTACTTCGCCCAAACATTCTTAAATTCATGATCATTCATTACTTGTGATATATACATAATAAATTATATGGGGGTGCAGTGTATGCTATAATGCAAAATATTCTATACGATTTCGCGTTGGAAATTTTTATGTTTAATAATACAACACCTACATGGTTTTGAAATAAGTCCTTATTCTTACTTTTTGTGAATGGATTTTGCACTGATAATTTGGTCAAACAACACAGTTGGTACGGTCTGTACCAAAACACCGTGTTGTTTACAAACCAATGGAATTCTGTGTATCACTCCATCCCACTTTGGCGCATCATTATGCACCATCGGATTTTGTCGTGTCGACACCATCGCGCCACGGCGCATTTATTTCACACCATCGTATTATGGCGTGTCAGACCATCGCACGTTGGCGCATTCATGAGTGTGGACCATCGCACTTTGGGGTATCATACCATCGGGATTTGGCGCACACTATCGTACTTTGGAGTCCTGCATACAGGTCCCGTGGAGATCCGGATTAGAAAAGGTCTTCAGTACCCCTTGCTTGTCGTAACAAGCGACCAACTGGGGCATTCCTTCAGATGAGAACGTAAAAGCCAATGTCTCGTGTCACAGCAAGTTTGGTACGATAAAGATTCTTCCCTGCTAAAAGGCCGTAAGCGTGGATCATACATATAGGCCTATATTTTCAGCTCGTCATCGGCAATGGTGACGTCTCCATATGGGTGTGAAAAATTCTCAAGTGGGACATTAAACTATCTATCTATCTATCCCAATATATATATATATATATATATATATATATATATATATATATATATATATATATATATATATATCAATATATATATATATATATCATATATCATATATATAAATGAGAGAGAGAGAGAGAGAGAGAGAGAGAGAGAGAGAGAGAGAGAGAGAGAGATATGATCACATTGAATAATTGTCATTTTGTTGAAAACATACCTGTAAGTGATTAAAATGTTAAATAAAGGTATATACTTGGATTTCTTTAATTTCATTCCAAGGAAAGCTATTACAATGATGAAAATTCCATTCATTGTCAACAGGAAAAGATGTACGTATCCAGCTGTAAAAAAAAAATGTGACTCAATTATAGCATCTTTATCACTTTCAAGGAGGCGTTGTTTACGGTATTGATTTCAACTGTATAATTCTTTTTATTCTTACCACCTTTCCTTGAAAATGTGGTAAAAAAACCGGATATCTCATCGTGGTCAGTTCCTAAAAAAAATGAACATATGCTAACTACAGTCTATATATTGATTGATTGGTTGGTTTTAACGCCGTTTTGGCAATATTTCAGCCATTTTACGGCGGTTAACTAGTTTAATTATGTTTGGTTGTGAGTGTTTGAGTTTCCCTGATGGCCCCCAATGAGCCTACTCTTTTTCGAACATCAGGGAAACGATCTTCAGCGTGCCAAGGGGGTTGTGATCGTTGACACGGGACATCCTTTAACGTCCCATCCGACGGACATAAAAGTTAAAAATACATAAGCAGGTTTAAAAAAAACATTAATCCGTGTATATAAACAGTTGTATTATAAAATATTGTATAATATAATGATTGTCGATATTTGTGAAAAGTTCTTTCATTGATTGAACACTATTAAAGAGTTTATTTCGTATGGGCGTAGAATCACTACATTCTAAAAGAATGTGATGTATGCAAGGTGAAGATAACGAACAGCGATCAATCTCATAACTCCTACAAGCAATACAAAATAGATAGTTGGGCAAACACTGACCCCTGGACACACCAGAGGTGGGATCAGGTGCCTAGGAGGAATAAGTATCCCTTGTTGACCGGTCACACCCGCTGTGAGCCCCATATCCTGTATACACATGTATATGGACAGTTACAAAATATGCATTCAGACTGAAGTTGTTAAAGTTATTTAAATAAAAAAGAATTGAGTGACAGAGATTTCTAATAGTATTTACCTACCTTTATATGGTAAGATATTTCACTTTGTTATCAACATCCACAAACAAACGTTGACTCATATTGAATGAAGTAAAAGTAACTCTTAAGTAAATTACGAGGTGAGAACGAGAGATTGATTGATTGATTGATTGATTGTATCTTCCTTAATGTCTCTCTCGAGAATTTTTCACTCATATTGAGATGTCACAAAGACCGTGAACGGCTTCAAATTTAGGCCTATGCTCGGCGTTTACGGCCATTGAGCAGTGAGAGTTATTTAGCGTGCCACACCTACTGTGACACGGGACATCAATTTTTAAGGTCATCTCCGAGGACCCGTGACATTCACACCTGATGCCGAGCGTTTAACGATGGAACTGTCACTACCTGTTTTAACGACTTGGGTCTGTCGCGGCCGGGATTCGAACCCCGGCCTTCCCCATGCGGGGCGAACGCTCTAACCCCTAGGCCATCGCGGCGGTTGAAAATTAATATTTCTATTCACCTTCCAAATAAACATCGCTCAATGACCACTCCAACATTTCCATATGCAATGCTTTTGAAATAATGCATTCTTTCAACTCTTAGATGTTTAAAAAGTTAAGAATTGTACAAGTCGCATGGATAAAAGAACACAATATTTATACTAGTTAATTACCTGTCGTGCAATTGCAGATTATTTTCGCACCTGTTGTCGTACTTGTATCCATTTTTGTTGTTCTAGTTGCTGTTGGGGTTGTTTTTGTTGTTGAAACTGTTAATTGTATTATAGTTGTTACTGGTGTTGTTAATACGGGTGTTTCTATTTTTCCTGACGCTGTCGTTGTTACTGGTGTTGTTGTTCTTGCTGCTGTTTTTGTTGTTACATGTGTTGTTGTTGTTGATAATGTTGTTGTTGTTGTTATTGGTGTTGTTGTTACTGGTATTGTTCTTGTTGTTCCTAATGTTACAATTGTTGTTCTTCGTACTAAGGTTGTTTTTGTAGTCTCTGTTGTACTTTTCGATTTCGGTAGAGCGACTACAAGTGATGCATTATACTTCAATAAACACAAAACCCATCTGCTGATGTTTCCTCTATCACCTTAAAGCGAGAATATTCGATCTACATGTAGTCAAGTGAAAATACATTATTTACCTTTCCATTGGAGTGAGAATCCCATTGCTGTATCGCGTTCGTTAGACACAAATTTTATTCTTATCACGTTACCCGTCACCGTCATGTTAAATCGTCCAATATCACCACATCTCTTCAGGGCAACAAAACAACATGGTTCTTGTTCTGTAATCTGTTATGAACGATGGTGTTAATAGAATATTCCCATTAATATACTTACAAATTTTTACCTTCATAAACAAAACAAATATATGCGGGTTTTTTTCGACAATACTATATGGATTGTGTGTGTGTGTGTGTGTGTGTGTGTGTGTGTGTGTGTGTGTGTGTGTGTGTGCAGTTTGCAATCCATACAATGTATAGTAAAGAAAGTGTTTTTTGAAACGTACAGCTTCAGACATCAATACCACATATAGATAGAAAAATCACCAAACCCACATCTGCTTCATCCTTACATATGTTAATGAACATAGCTATTAACGGGAAACTAACAATTCAACAAATGACAAACGGGATGACTTCATCTTCTCCATCGTCCACTTCCCATATTTCTGTAGCAATTCTCCATTATTATCTGTATAATATTATGTAGCTGCAGACTTTTAGCACACTTAATGAAATATTGGGACAGATCAGAAAGCTGCAGATCCACCCCTTATAAAAACCTTCGATTTACGGCACAGAAAAAAATGCGCACGATTGAGGCCTTTTTCCTGCATTCTTGCACCGCTGTCTCAAATTTAATATAATCAGATATTCTCCTTCTATACTTGTGTCCAAACATAATTTCAAATATAAAGCCCCATGTAACCCGAAAGCTCACAGTTTCAAAGGATTTCATTTAGTGACGGCCTCTACTGGTGGACTGTTAGTCCCTGAGAGTCTCTACAGCCCAGTAGCTAAGTACTTCGTTAGTAGCTTAAAAATACGGATGTATATTTAATTGCCGTGATAAAATTTAGAAATTCATTTCAAAATTAAGGATTATCTCCTCCATCCATAGCTCTTATCCTTAGACGAATTTGACTCCACTTTTTGGCACGCTGTTTTCCCCTATAATAGCTCTAAAACTTCATTGTTATTTCGGATTTCAAACATTTCGGTTGAGCATCACTGAAGAGACATTATTTGTCGAAATGCACATCTGCTGCATCAAAATTGGTACAGTATAAGTTTTACATCCATTTTAGATAGCTCATGGCGGGTGTGACCGGTCGGCAGCGGATACTTACTCCTCCTAGGCACCTGATCCTACCTCTGATATATCCAGGGGTCCGCGTTTGCCTAACTCTCTATTTTGTATTGCTGATAGGAGTTATTAGATCTATCTCTCTTCGTCATATTCACCTTTCATAGAGGACAATCCCACAAAATATTAGAACAATATTGAATGTCGTTAAAATATTACAGTCAATCGAAAATCACTACAAACTCTTGATTAGTAACGGTGACCATTGTCTTTACAAGTTTGCAAAAATGACGTCACATTGTTTTCATCATGACGTTTTATAATAAAACATAATTGGATAAGAAAAGTGTCTTATTCTCCCAAGATCAGCTCAAATTTCAAAGTAAACGAGTCACGTGTATGAAACGTTTGCCTCATTTGTGATCGATGTATGTAAAATGTAAGTTCTACTGGCATCCTATGGACATGTGTTGAACCAATAATGATACAGCAAAAACAGATTGAAACGGAATCAATATATACTAAGATGAAGCTGATGAAGTAAGACTAATTACCAAATTTATTTCATAAGATATGAAATAGCTAAAAGGCTAACAGATTATCTATGTTGAGATTAATCAAAAGGTCATCTCAATATTAATCTAACTAATAGAATACCAATAGTTAAATTAGAAATCAACTATTTCAAGTTTTTGGCTTTTTAGTATTGGAGAGCTGCAGTCATCCCGTCTCTGCTAGTTAAAAGATAATAAACAAACACAAGATGTTCAATTTGTTGACTTAATAAGATCACGAATTATCGTTATTTTATATATACAACACTCCATGTATGATCGTATTACTGAATGCTGAATATACATATAAATATATAATAAATTCCATGAATAATGTAAGTACATGTATACACTGCATTATGTGTAAATACATGTTCGTTTAAGATGTTAATCCACGAGAAGGGGTATTTAATCGCTATTCGTTCCCATTATCTATCCTCTGCTTGCTAACACCTCACCTCTGTCAATGCTGAAATGACAAGGTTCTGGTAAATCGCTTTTAAAACTTTTGGTCAACATTAAAGAGGAGGCGATTTTCGCTTACATTACAGGGACCCAGGATACCGTTTTTCATTGTTATAACTAAAATAGTTCCGTTATACGATCTGTTTCGCTTTGTTTTGTTTCGATTTGGTTTTGTTTCGGTAGGTTTTCCTTCGTTGGATTTCGTTTATAAATTTCTATAAGTTGAATTGTAATATAGGATTTATTTTAATACGTGGAAGGGCATAATAATTATTTGTTAAATAAGGTTCGGGTCAAGGTAAATTGGTCATCGACGAGCAATCAAGTAGTTGGAACATGTGTTTCCCTATCCGCATCTATGACCGAGTTCAATTGGGGCTTCATCGATGAAGAGCATGCAGTTCATGCGGATTCACAAATCAAACGACCGGGTCCTATGCATGATTCTTCTGACGAAATTACCACTATAGATGTTTTAGACCTTTTTTGATAGACTTGAACGGGCCCCGAGATGACAGAAATTTGTTAGTGAAATCAACTTGACATTGAAAACAGTGGAGACAAATGTACCAGACTACGTATAGAGGGAATGACATTACGAAAGCTCTCAATTTACCAAACAATACAAAATGCTTACTTGGCAGTTGATGTTTTGAATTCTATTTTAAAGCAATTAAAGAACAGATTTGTTTTCGTGTTGTCGATAAATATGGATTTGATTTTGTTCAGGACTAGAAAACTGACACGGTCTGCTGAGGGTTATTAAAGGGAAGTGACTCTACATCTGTATTTGATATAGCAATATTTGGGGCTGGTGAATATGTTAGAATTAATAATATTCAAAGATACATTGGAATGCAAATTTGTGAAAAAGGAACCATGAAGCATATTTATGAGAGACTGATGCAAATTTAAATTATTTCTGTTTGACACACACTCATCCACTCAAACACAACAGTGCAACTAAATCCCATTATAACAGGGATTCAAAATGGATAAATGGTACCAAATATGGTACATACTATTCGAAAAGGATTAGGAATTTGACATATTGATGTCTTGGAAAAGGAAATTCTGACATCGGGACTCTAAGCGTTTTCAAACACATTGTCATTTGATAAAAGTGTTCTACAATTTCAAAAATAGATTGCCAAAATGGCGTAAAACCGCAATCAATCAACCAATCAAAAATAGAAATAAATAGAATATGTCTTTACATACATATGTGAAAAGTTTCCATTATTCCTAGCCGAGACATACAATGTATGCGTAAAAAAAGCATAAGCAATTGCAAAAATACTCACGTAGAAAATGTGGACATTACCGTCAACAAGCGCAGTGATACACGCCATTTCGAGATTTTCACCGAGTAAAGCTCGGTAACAGTAATAAATCAGGTAAACTGATTGTGTATATATTTTGTGACTTTCTTTATTAAAAGGAACAGTTCTCTAAGGTGTAACGTGCAATTACTACATAATTCAATTTCTTGAAGCAGTTCCCTTTGCAACCGGATATAAGAAATTTTATTTTGTATTCTGATCCCGATCGAAAGTTGTTGACTGGGAATGACGTGTTTAATTCAATATACATGTTCAATATCACATTAAAAAAACAAAAATATACACATACAGAATGTTGTAGAATTATTTCTTGTAGATTTTCTATATCAATACAATGCATATCATAATCCAAATTGAATTATCTCCCTTAGACAGTGGTAAAAAGATACGGTCATAATAAGAAAGAAGATGACATACAAACAGACAGACAACGTGTCATGCCTCCAAAATCTATAGGTGTCTTTCTCTTATTTTAAAGTATTTCTGTACAAAATTTGAAAACTGTACAATGAAAACTGTTCGAGTTATTGTCACAAAGAAAGTGTTCATAATAACAAAGATCATGGCACACAGACAAAGTGAAATGACCCTCAATTCTATAGGCTTCTTCCTCTTATTGGAGATTATTTCTGTACAAAACCGTACGATAAAAACTGTTTGAGTTATCGTGCCACAAAGAAAGTGTTGACGGACAGACGGACGGACGGATGGACAATGTGATTACCATAGGGCATCCCGCATTTCATGCGAGGCCCTATATATTAGGATGACCCAATTACTGATGATTTGTATTATCGTATTGTCGATAAATATGGGTGTGATTTTGTTCAGGAATATTAGGATGACCCAATTAATGATGATGTTTCAGAGCTCAAGCAAGCTACATGTATTTGCAGAGCTACGAGACGCAACTCTAAGAAGCCTTATGATAGGACATCTTGACAAGATGCGCATTCCTTTCCTGGTAGCACCTCCTGTTAATGTGTATGAATAATTAACAATTAATTTGTGTAAAGCAAGAGGTACCCTTATTGTACCCAAGTGGCAGTCCGCACTTTTTTGGTCTATGCTGGTTAAACCATTTTCCGGAGAGTTCCGAAATTTTATGGATTAGCTGGAATATCATAAACCTTATTATTCTTTTCTGTAGATAAAGGTTCTCATGCCAGAGCGTGTGTACTGAACCACAGTTTCAGAATAATATATTAGTACTGTACATTGACTTTTCAGATTTTTTGAAGTGTTTCTCATGAATATCTATTCGACAATATATACTTAATTAGCGCGACCTTAACAACATCTAACTTTTTTACGCATACCTTGATATGGCATTGTGACTTAGCCGTGATGGGGCATTATGAAATAGCCTTGATGGGGCAATGCAAATTACCCTTGATGAGGCATTGTAAAGTAGTCTAGATGGAACATTGTGATTTACCCTTGATGGGACATAGGGTTTAAACCTTGAGGGGCATTATGACCAAACCTTGATGGGGCATTGATTGATTTCTGGACCGTGTCAATTAGCCTTAATGGGGCAATATGAATATATATCATAACCTTCATTCGACAGATCATTGTGTTAATGTTTTATTAATTAGTCTGTATATAAATACATACTCATATTTTGAGTATTTTTTGTAATTTCAGCTTACATGTAGTTATTCTCATTGGAAAGAAATTAAAGAGATTCAAGATTCAAGGACACGGTGCGCAGATCGAAATATATTGTTTTACCTAGTGTGTTTAGATAGGGCAAAATTGTTTTTGTGGCTAGAACACATACATGTAACAAATTATGCCCTGTGTCTTGAAAAAAATATTTTTCTGCAGGTCTTCTTCTTTCAATCGAGTGAGTTTATTTTGAGAGCAGTTCCCTTTTATAAATAGGAAAATATTCACATGTTCTACAGATAGACTCTTTAAGACTCATGGTAGATGGCGTTCGGAAAATTTCAAAGATGGATACGTAGTAGACAGTTTATAATATACACATTTAGTTACATTGAATCTTGATTGTGATATGTTTTTTTCCTTTTTCAAGTTACTCTTTACCTATTGTAATCGATCCGGTTTATAGACACTCAACACACTCTATATTTAGTTTAGTTTCTTTTAAATACTTAATATATGTATACTTTATGTTCGGATGAGTGAAACGAAGAAGAACATAAATAAATTTCTATAAGTTGTACAATTGTAGTATAGGAACTATTTTAATACGCAAAAGCGCATGATAGTTATTTGGTTCAGGTATATAAGGTTCCGGCCAAGGTAAATTGGTAATCGACGCGCAATCAGCCAGTTGGAACACGGTTGTTTTCTTTTGTGCGTGCATCTTAAAAGGACAATTACATTTACACCATATTATTGATATACATATACCTCTGATCCTTAGACGAATTTTGCTCCAGTTTTAGGCACCATATTTTTTCTTTAAGTTCTTACAGTTTATTGTTATTTCGGATTTCCAAAATTTCGGCTTGAGCACCACTGATAAGGCATTATTGGTCGAAATGCGCATCTGGTGCATCAAAATTGGTACCGTATAAGTTTTACATTTTGAAGATTGTATTGGACCTACTTCTCAAGGTGTCTACTTCCATTTCCTTGCTGTTAAAGTCGAGTGATGTTTGTATATTACATGACGAATAAATTGGTTGATAGGCGCTCAACACACTCTATATTTAGTTTTCTTAAATTTTTTTGAAATATTTATTATAGGAATATTTTTGTTCGAATTAGTGAAACAAAGAAGAACATAACATATTTTACCGGTACCCACCAACATAATCAAATTGCTGTTATTGTTGAAGATCTAGAAAGTGTAAAAGCAGTATTTAAATGGAAAATTATACATTTCACATTTTTCTAAAACTTCAAACCAACACGAAATACACCTGTATAAAAACAAGCATTCTGTGAGTATTGCATGACAATACATAGTCCCCTACCGGTTGCAAAAATTACTGTACCACAACAATATTCAAAGTTCATTATGTAGGTTATGGTAAAAGGGAGAAATGGGGAACCAGGATAGGAATGGTTGGAAATCAACTACTATTCGAGTAGAGACTAGATTAAGAAAAAAGACAAATTTATAATTAGGTTTAGGTTTTTAACCAAGTCAATAAACTATGACATGTAGATGATCATGAATAATTTAGTTATATTGTTGTATTACTATGCTAGAAGTTTTAATGAGTGTAGTATTCTTAATTTGTATCTAAAAGATAAGAAACTTGGATGTAAACTAACAATTCATGCTATTTTTCTAAGTCCAAGGGCCATCACTAAGTGAAAAATCAACGGACAGAGACCAAATTCAAACTTGATCTGTAATGTGTTATGGCAAAGCAATGTACCAAATACCAAATGAATATCTGCAAGCACAACCAAAGAAGTCCGGAAAACGCATAATTCATGCTATTTTTCTAAGTCCAAGGGCCATAGCTAAGTGAAAAATCAACAGACCGACACGAAATTCAAACTTGATCTGTAACTTGTTATGAAAAAGCAATGTAACAAATATCAAATGAATATCTGCAAGCAGAACCAAAAAAATCTGGAACTTGATCTGTAAGTAGTTATGGTAATGCAACATACCAAATATAAAATGATTATCTGCAAGAACAGAGTGCTGAAAACTGGACTGACGGAGAGACGGACCGAGACAAATTTCGAACTTGATCTGTAACTTGTTATGGCAATGCGACATACCACATATAAAATAAATATCTGCAAGAACAGAGAAAAAAGTGCGGAAAACTGGACTGACAGACAGACGGACGGAGCGCAAACCTAAAGTCCCCTCGATTTCGTCGGTAGGGAACTAATTAGGACCACCACGAAGACAGTAGACAACCCGTTTTGTGACTGGCAAGCCGTGGATTCGAACCCCTGAAGGGAATAAATGCAATGAATGAATAGAATAGGAATGAATGAATGCAACCTATCATTGGGTCAAATGTTGTCTGACGTGTTTCATACCGATTGTTCGGTCGTTCTTGGCACACTGATATTGACTACGGATCCCTCCGTTTACCTTGATCAAGACATACATGTAGGATTTAAGGCGGACGTAACCAGTTAACAGGAAATGCTTAATCTTCCTAGACACCTGATCCCACCTCTGGTATCTCCAGGGGGTCCGTGTTTGCTCAACTCTTTATTTTTTATTCCTTATTGGAGCTATTAGATTGACCACTGTTCGTTATCTTCGCTTTCATTTGTGATTTTAAAGTGGTTATTTTTGTGTTCCTTTTTCCAAAAGCAAAGATAACATACTCGAGGAGCCGACAATCTGGAGAGGAATGAAATATTATATTTATGTCCCTGTGTGATTTTTGTGAATATAAGGTAGTTTAAGAAAAGAGTTCATTAAATTGATAAACCCAAACATGTTGTATGGCATGTTCCAATATGAGTTAATTATATTGAGACCGACAGTCAAAAACGCAGTCAAATTATGATATTTGGACGATCAAAGGCGCTTACCTGACAAATCTAGTAACCTTTACGTTATATTGATGTGAATTTTTACAGGTTTATATACAATGTTAGATTGTGTTCTATAGTACAGGAGATCAATTTGTAAACGATTTGGTACATTGCCTTTCAACATATATCATGTTAATACTGAAATACGACGCTAATTTTCTTACCTTAATGGAAAAAGTGTATTTTGTAGAGAATTATTATATTTTAGATATTGTGTATCGACTTCCACTAAAATATACCCTGATGATAAAGAATATGATTCTATGACGAACACCAATAAAGTTAATAGTTAGCAATGAATAAGAAATAAATTCAGATGCATGTATCTCACCTCCAGGTAATCGTCCGTACATGGTTCATATCGATATCTATAAATATCAAAGTTGTCAAATGTAAAGGTGACATTTGCTGTGAGATCTCCAGTTGTGAGAATCCAGGTGTAATTGACGTTGTTGGGATAGGTTCCAGGATAACCCGGGGACGTGAATCTCCCTGTGTTCCCTGAGATGTACTGCATCACCGGCACTTCCTCGGCCCATCCGTAAACTTTAATTCCAAATGACTGATGTTTACTTTCCTATTTCACAACATATCATTAAATTTTAGTAACCGTGATATGATAACTTACCTAGGAATAATACAAACAACTGTGAACATATAACGAAATACATGCTTTGTCATTTCAACACTGAAGAGAGTTCCCAACTAGTCTGTGAGGAAGGATTAACAACATATTCGCACGGAAATGAAAACCGGATCCGGCGTTAAATTTTCAAAAAGACTGAGTAGTCATTTGATTTACCAATGATTCAAGTTGTTGTCATGAAGGAAGGTGCCCGACAAGGCATGTTGTGGGAAAGCACTATTTTTGTTTTACATGTGTCCTGGAATTGAAGTGTGGGAAATGAAATACATTTGAGCATAACACAACTCAGAATGACAGATGAGTGTTTTAGTTCAAAATCAATTGATTCAGCTTTCTTCCTTCCAATCGCCAGTTTGGCGAGCGGAAATGTTCCATTTTGATTTTTATTAAATTTTCTTTTAGATAAAACCCTTCGCAATATTGATATTATATGATTTTGTGTTTTTAAAATCATGTTTAATATTCCTTTAAGGAAATTTCATTTGTCTATAACTTCATACTTCGAATAGATGAAAAGGTGAGGATAAAGAACAATAAGGAAATACAAAATAGAGAGCTGGGCAAACACGGACCCTGGATATACTGGAGGTGGGATCAAGTGCCTAGGTGGAGTAAGCATCCCCTGTTGATTGGTCACCCGTCGTGAGTCCTATATCCTGATCAGGTAAACAGTAATCCCTGGTCGGAAACAGTGTGTTAAGAACGGTCTATCAACTGGTATAACACACGTGAGACAGCATTTGACTCAATGATAAGTTTTATTATCAACTAGGTCGTTATAGCTTCTCCTGAGTCCTGACCATTTCAAAACGGAAGTAAAAACATTTATCGCAATTCCCAGCCGATAAATAAAGGCAATATTTCATCATCTAGAAGTGAGAATCCCGGATCTCTCGGCTATGACCTTAAAAATGGTGTATTTCGGCAGACATTGGCACGTTAACAAACATTCACTGCTACTGTCCTGGGCGCTAAGTATAAGTCTAATTTTGTAGTACTTCACCTACAGCTGCTGAGATCTAATATGAATGAAATATTCTCGACGGGACGTATAACAAATGATATATTTACCAAGATTGCGCATTGATTATAGCAGAAAGTATTCACAAGGAAATGTCAAAAGGAATGCATATATAACATGTCAGGTCTCCACTACGCCGTGGCTGTTTCCGGTTTGGTGAAACTAAGAGGGTTACCACCGCCACCCTTTTTATAATGACCATGATTTGAGGTTTGTAATATAATCAAATAAATTGTTTGAGTCCTCTTTTATTTTCACAGTAGTAGTAAAAAAGAATCAAATTCTGAAATAGTAGTAAACTCACTCCCCTCACCATGGAGTATAAGTTAGTAGAAATTGGGGATTAAGGCATTATAAGACACCCCCTCCCCCCGTACGAATTTTTTTGATGTATGGTTTTTCTTTTCAATTTTTTTTTTGCTTTCTGCTGCCACCGGTCGCGAGAGCTCAGTGGTAGAGCTTTCGCTTTGTAACCGGGAGGTCGTGACTTTGAGCTCCGCTAGTTTTATGGCCGTGTCAAACTTAATTAAGACGTAAACATACCTGTAGGTTGTGATTACACCTTTGCCAAACACTCGTCATTTAGAAGTGAGAATCACGGGTTTTTCAGTTATTAGAGAGGTTAAGCAACTGACCGTGTACGTCTACGCGTACGTGTACAAACAGAAGTATGTTTACAAGTACACGCATCCAACGTAATGTTACGTTTAACAAACAGTACGTGTACGCGTACGTGTAAAACCATTAATTACAAATAAATTGATTGGATACAAATGTGCAAATAAACGAATCAAAAGAGGGTTTACTGCGTTAAGATCAAAGAAAAAAAATGACGCAAAATATGATGTTGCTTGCAGCTCTGACAGACGATGATGATGTTTTACTTTTGTCTTGCATGAGCAATGAAAAAGAGGCATCGATTTATCACCGATTAAACCTGGATGAATTGAACGACGAACAATTTCGCCTGTTATTCCGGTTTCAAAAAGATGATTTGCTAGGATTACGAATAGCACTGCATATTCCAAACAAAATTGTATGTAAAAACAGGACTGTATGTTCAGGAATAGAAGGTTTGTGTATTCTCATACGAAGATTGGCATACCCAAATAGATTAGAGGATCTTTCCCATGTATTTGGAAGATCAACTGCTGAATTGTCATATATTTTCAACTCAGTCCTTGATTGCATAGATACAGTACATGGACATCTCCTCGAAAACCTAAATCAGCCTTGGTTGTCTCATGCAAAACTGGATGAAATGGCAGCAGTCGTGAATAGATGTGGAGCGCCTCTGTCCAATTGCTGGGGGTTCATTGACGGAACTGTCAGACCGATATGCAGACCTCAGTCTCATCAGCAGGTGGTGTTTAATGGTCACAAAAGAGTACACGGTTTAAAATTTCAGTGCATAACGACACCTGATGGTATGATTGCGCATCTATTTGGCCCGGTTGAAGGCCGTCGTCATGATGCCGGTATGTTAAGGGAAAGCAACGTTGAATACCAGATGTATCAACATATGACAAAACCAAACAATGATGTCTACTCTGTCTACGGCGACCCTGCGTACCCGTTATCGCCTTACATAATTCCCCCATTTCGAGGAGGTGTAATTACTGCAAATCAACTGCGATTTAACAAAAGGATGTCCGCAGTGAGAGTCTGCGTGGAATGGACTTTTGGCAAAATCTTAACTCTCTTTTCTTTTTTAGATTACAAGAAAAATCAAAAGCTCTATCTACAACCTGTTGGAAAGTACTATAGGGTAGCTTCAATCCTTACTAATTGTCACACTATTTTGTACGGGAGCGAAACTGGCACTTTCTTTGATATGTCTCCCCCATCACTACAGGAATATTTGGCCTAAATGTGTTCAAATGTATAGAATGTGTGTTGTAACGTGGACACATATATGAACAAGACTGACTTTAATGGTTTAGTTTATTCAGATAAATTAAACAAATATCTGGAATAAAATTTTACACTTCTGAACAGTTTTTATGATTAGTTATCTTTCGTTAATTTTTTAAGTAAATCAATGAAAGCAAGTTTCTCTTGCTTTTCTATTTCCATTCTCTGCATCCGTTCCTCTCGCTCCATTTCAAACTTTGCCTTCTCCAACTTTAATTCTTCTTTTCTTACTTCCATTTCTGATTTTCTCATAGATATCTCATTTTCTGATTTTTCTTTTAAATAGTCCACAAGATACGTCTGCGAATTCTTCTTCTTGAGTACTGGCAAATCGCATTCGTCGTCTGAAAAAACAAACAAAAAATATATATGGCTGTATAATGAAAGAATTTGTTTACACGACAAATCAATGCATTTTCCCCCAAACAAATCACATGAGCCTTGTAATACAATGACACAATAATATTTTCATACTTTTCTTTGGTGTAAGGCATTCAAGTGCCCTTTTCCTGATTTCTTTCCCTAAATTTTCTGATCTGTCCTTCTTTTCTTTTTCTTCTTTCTTCTCTCTCTCCTCTTCATTTTTCAATTCTATGACATCGTCCAGCAGGTTTGTTTTTTCCGAAACATCTTCATCGACACCAGATCTTAAAAAAATAAATATACAGGAACGTAAGTGTATTGAAAATGTATGGGAACATATTAGTGTACGGTATTATGAAATATTTCAGGCATGGGGAAAATAAGACAAGAATATTAAAAGATAAGCGGTGTATCAGAGAGAGAGAGAGAGAGAGAGAGAGAGAGAGAGAGAGAGAGAGAGAGATAGAGAGAGAGAGAGAGAGAGAGAGAAAACCTTTTAAGATGTTCCCTAGTTTCTCGTTTATGTTGTTCAATGAGGAGATTTGTACGTTCTCTCACTCGTCTACTGTCCAGAATAAAAGTCGATGTTGATAGAGTTTCAGCTATTTCAGCCCATTTGTTTTTGTTTCTCAGGGGATTACTCCCGACAACTTCCCTTAAAAGCCGTAGATCATCCTCAGGTTTAAATCGGATCTGTTTTTTCCTGTCGGTATTCATTTCTGTCTAAAGTATAATGATATATATATAATTATATATTTGAATGATAAACAATACAATTATTATAGCTTGCCGGGGGGCGAGCCCCCCCCCCCCCCCCCCCCCCCCGGTAACATGGAATAAATTTTATTTAAATATATCAATTTGCATTTTGATTTAACTGTCACATATATCAATTCATCCATCAATATAGACTTAGCAAGCTTTCTTTTTTCCCTAAATAATATGATCTGTGATGTAGACACCGGTCTACAAGGGTAATTTTACAATAATTTTTCATCAAATATTTCTATGACAATGATCAGTTCAGGTAAACATTCGTGCGTAATAAATCCTCTAGATTGTTACAAAATTCATATGTTGCACAAAATCGTTGTATAATGAGCTTAAAATGTTACAAGTTCTTACCCCCGTGTACTCTCAGCTCTACGCGTTGTGTACAACTTGTAGAATGACGTTGTGTGCGAAAATGATGACGTAATACGCAATAAAAGAGGGGATTCCCCTAGTCACAAGTACACGTAGACGTACACGGTCAGTTGCTTAACCTCTCTATTATCTCACCAATAACTGGTGATGTCTCAATATGAATGATTGATTGTTTTGCGCCACAATCAACAATTTTTTAGTTATCTGGTGGCGCCCAGTTTTTATTGGTGGAAGAGATAATACAAATACAATGTTACCTTGGAAGAGACCACCGACCTTCCGAAAGTAAACTGGTAAACTTTCTCACTTACCGGCGCGAGTGGGATTCGAACCCGAGCCGACCAGAGGTGAGAGGCTCTCTGATTTTTTTTTTTTTTTTTTTAATTTAACAACATTCATTCAGGGATATAGTCATACTTTTACACAAACCTTACAACTCAACCTGACCAGGGAGTACAGGGTTTTACGAATTCCAACTCTTTAGCTCACACATTCATACTAAACAAAGGCTAGAAGGAACGAAAGTAGACAAAATTGAGTTCATAAATATCATACTATAGCATACTACAATAATTAACAATCAAATATAGGATGTAATACCAAGGTTGTTATATAAAAAAAAATACTACTTTAAACACACTATTGATTGAATATACATTTACCTCACTTCTTACGAAGAAAAAGAAAAATTATAACAAATGTATATAATAAAACAGAAGCATTTTAAGATATTTTTGTTTTAACATAGTTTAGGTTATACTTCAGCTAATGTTTCAAATAATTTCCATTTCTTTTCAAACTGATCTGTACAATTATATTTACTTGCAATTTGTTTTTCCACTCTGTATACATTAGTCCAAGTGACTTTAAATTTACTCAATGACAAACAATCTCCTGTACATTTCGTTAAGTATATATAATGTTTCAAATGGTAATTTACAAAGTTTACCATTTTAATTTCCGAACATCCAAGGATAAAAGTTTCTTATCAGTTATAATAGTGAATGAAAAGGTTTCAGTAAACCAACATTGCACATTTCTTTAAACAATACTGACTTTTTCACAATCGTACATAATGAGTTCCAATAAGGGGTACACTGGGGGCCAGAGTAAAACATTCAGTGCCCAGACCTGAACGGACGCCAGCGTTCTAAGGAGGTAAGCGAGACCCGCCCTTCTCACCCTGTCTTCTGCAGTGCTACCTGGTATGTACATTATCATGTTAGACATAAGCCCCTAACATGCATCAGACTGTAGCATCCCCTCACTGAAGTGAGGTGGATGTGACCCTAACCGCCCCCAGTGGTGGCCCCACTATTAGTTTATTTGTTTTAACTTATACGACTTTTAGTACTGTAAATTACCCCCTGCTTTAGAAGCAGGTGGGGAAAACAACCAGGTTTAGGAGCAAAAACAGTCATCACATAATATTACTGACTCCCTAGTCCCCCCTTAAACATGCGACAGTCTAATTAATTATACACAAAATAATTAATATCAACAATTTGACTTAGAATCAAAAATTCCCCTTTAACATTTAAAAAGTTTGTATTAAGGCACTCCATCCCGAATGGCAATGCAGTCACACTTGGTGTGGTCCAGGCTTCACCATTTACTTTTTAAGGTAACCTGTTGCGAGTCTTCATTAGTTGAGAACCTATGGAAGAGAAGGAAACAGCAGGACCAAGAGGAAACAACGTGTATATATACAAATCAAAAATGGTAGTTTTTATCGAGTGCGATAATGTGATGGCAAAATTATGAAAACACGTTGTTTCTTCTCATCAAACGCAAAAATCAGAAACATAATCGAGATTATTTGATATTTGAGTTCATAAATCCTCTAAAGAATACAAAATTGAAAGCAGAGAAAACAAAGATGCCTGGAAACTTTTGTGTTGAAAGATCGGTGTTTTATTGAAGAAAAAAGAAAGAAACGATGGCATCACACATATATATGTTTATTACTGACACAATACAGGAATGTTTATTGGTGATGAAAATATTGTACTACTCAAATTTATGTTCAAACACACAATGAGTAAAAATATATAGACTTAATGTGCCAAATAACTTGAATGGAAACTGTTAACGATTGCTCAATGTGATACAAGTGTGAAGAGGCCCAAAGTATAATATCTCATACTTCATTTCTAATAGTTACATGCTCTGTGTTGATTGTTTGATAATAAATACGTGTTGCACTCTCACACGTTGCGAATATATAGAGTTCAATATATAGGTCTATTCATATACAGTAATTGGCCTTTTTTAAGAGTTGAACGTTTATGATACTAATTTGGAAAAAAAATGGTATGGAGAAAATAGAATAAATGTAACTACATGTATTAATGTATATGGGGATGATTTTGAAAAAAAAATATCTGGACTAAACATATTTCAAATCATACACAAGGATGTATACCTCGTTTATCAGTTAATATTCTTCAATATGAGAACCATGTAGACAGTTTTATAGCTGATGACCTCAGTGTAATCAATATCCGGTTCATCTGAACAATCGTTGGTGTTTCTCGATGTGACGCCCTCCTGTAAATGTAACGTCTTGACTGTACAGCACAGTTGTCTCCTTTCCTGCAGTGAGACGTCTATGATATTTGTACAAACGCATGGTGATTCCCGACGAATATACCTGGATGGCATAGAAACAAGTTACGAAGTTAGGAATTTACTTATTTTGGTGCGATTTGTATCAGATGTATACTTAATATTAACAGATGAAACATTCCGTGAGTATTGCATAAGTAATATGCATGTACGTCCCCTTCTGACGCCTCCATTAATTGACGGATGTAATTCGAGAGAATGTGCATTTGATGTTGTTTGAACTGTGACCTAGCATGTTGGTACCAAGTCACCATATTTACAAGTATCGAATTAGTTTGATGTTTCGTTGTCCATTCAGTTGACAGAGATGAAAGTCTTATTCACAACTCAATATTTCTTTTAATTTCATAAATAAACATGCAATATACCTTAAACGTCACAAAGTGAATTTACGTTAGATTCCTACAATTATATAAGCAACCAAGAAAACTGCAAAAAAAATAATAATAAAACGTGGGGAAAGTAATCGTGCTAGTGTAATACAAAAACCACATCTATTTAACGTTCACATCTGCATTTTTATTACATAAAAATTGGTTAATCATTAATAAGAGATTTGATATATATTTTCATTGATACGTTCCGTTTGCGATTACTGAAATCGGTATGTTAAATTAATAAAGTGATTATTTACGCAACCAGCGACCGAGTTTCGTGGATTGCCTCTATTTAGTTATCCTACTTTTACAGTCTTTCCATCGGACCAGAATTCCGATCCCGATGAATATAAAACGTAACACTATACCTGTCGATCAAGCGTTAAGAAATTCGATCTTGATCTGTAGTTCGCCACTCTGAAACTGCATTGTAAGTTTCAAATGAATCCTCGCAAGCATAACGGGAAAAATCTGGAAAACGAATAGGACAGATAGAGGGATAGAAGAAAAACATAATATCCTTCAGTTTTACAAACCGGTGGTGCACTACAAAAGGATTTGTATATCATCCACCAACTTTACCATCAGATATCTACATGTACGTATACGTTAATATATATAGTATTTGTATTGTATTTTTATAACCAGTTAGATTGGGATCTTGGACATTTAAAACATTCCTTGTTTTGTTACATAGGGGGGTTGGGGGGTTGCAGGCGCAATAATTTTAGAAAATGTTTTTGTTCATACTTTTAAAAACAAGAAGAAGAAGAGACATGGGAATTCCAATAGATCCCTCTAAATTTGCCACTTCCAAGGAAAGCATTGGCATACTTAAATTTAAAGAAACAATAATAGCTAATGCATAAAAACCCACACAATTTGTGGATGACATATCAGTCTAAGTCTCAATACTGATAGTTTCCAGGAAGGGTACATATCATCAATGATGATCCTACTGCTTTAAGATGAATATATCAAAGATGACGTTCACAGTCTTTTAGGTTAGGATATAACTTCTGTGAAGTTCAAGAATACGTCAAGGGCCTTCATATCTACGTTTGCGCGATCACAACGCATCTATGCAGAAAGTTATCGGAACATAAAATTTAATATGGCCTTCATTATCTTTTTGTTAAAAAGTATTCATATCAAATCGTCGTTTTTGTTCAACACATACACTGTACTAGTAACTAGTTAAAATGAATTCACGATATATACTTTGATTGCTTTAGTTTTATTCCCAGAAAACCTTGAATGATAATGAAAATTCCATTCGAGGCATGTATCCATCTGAGATTGAAATAAAAAATTCTTTAAGGAGGTATCTTTATCATCTAATCAAATTGTTATGTAAAGGTATTTAATCAAACCGAATAATTATTATCGATGTTCTTTCAAAATATGGTTCTAAATAATCAAACTCATTGTCATAGCTGTGTTCTGAAAATGAGATAGGAACATATGCTAAAAATTATGGAAATTATGTACCGATTCTATCTCCATAGTACATGTACCAAAACACTGTTTCAATATTGTGAATAATGACATCACAACTACCCAATCACAGTCATTTTCTTAACTTTAAAAAAAAAATAAAACAAAAATATTTTTCAAATACATGAACACAAACAATTGACGTACTTGTTATTTATGATAATTAATAGGACTATCATAGGTCTACGTCATTTATTGTTTTGGGGGCAAATGCATTTCCCAATTTCAAATGTCAAGACTCGACAATGTCCCATAAAAAGCAAACAATGTGCATTGTCTCTACTTTATATATTCAAATAAGGCATACGTTAATTGGCATTTATTTAAACGAAAATTTTATGCATAAAGATATTTAACTAAAGCATAATGCTTTGCTCTCATGGAAAATGATATCTGAATACTAATGTGTAAATGGGTTAGTATACACGGCGATGAGTGTTTACAATAAAGTTTTGAATGTTTCTTTATGCCATACCTTGCCGTTTTCTGCATTTGGAATGAAAATTCTCTAAATCTCGGTATCTTTTCTTAAAATTTGAATAGTCAATGTCCAGATCAAGATGTACATGAGTTTCAAAAGTCTTGTCTAAGAGAGCATTTCGCAAATCATATTGTCTTTATAATGTTCCTTTAATAAAAAAAAGAAGATATATATCCAATTTCACATAACTATTTGTTACATGCATTTATTTCGTCAGTGGTTGCGAAATATTGATATAGGGTCCATGGCGGGTGTGACCGGTCGACAGGGGATGTTTACTCCTCCTAGGCACCTGGTCCCACCTCTGGTGTGTTCAGGGGTCCGTATTTGCCTATCTATTTTGTATTGCTTATAGGAGTTATGAGTTTGATCACTGTTCGTTATCTTCACCTTTCATTATGAAGTTATCGATCTACATTAAAGAAAATAAATCATATCATCGCCGTCATTCCAACACGATAATATCTACATCCTGTCATTCAGTTTGTTATCTCAACTAACAAAACATTTGAACAGACGTAAATTGTCCTATGTAAAATAGCACACCAGTCTGAAACTGGACTCGTGATCCTTGGGACGATGTTTGATAATGTAATCGATTGCGAAAAGAAAGACGAAAGCAAAATTAATACAAAGGTAACATCACAGATATAAGAACGTGATATACTATTTTATCATGCGTTGATAACATCATCAGTCGTGTAGTCGGAGATTCTGTTTGCAATTGTTGTAGTCGTACTCATTGCAGGTGCTTTAGTTGTTTGTCCTGTAGCTGCTACTGGTGCTGTTTTTACAATTGTTGCAGGTATTGTTGGTGTTTTTGTTGATGGTGGTGATGTAGTTGTTGGCTTGTTGCTTGTGTTGAAGTTATTTAACTGTTTGTTTGGCTGTTGCAGACGTTAGAGTTGTAGCTATTGAAGGTAGTGTACCTGTTGCTGCTGTTGCTACTTGTGATGTAGTTGTTGCTGTAGTCATTGCTGGAGTTGTAGTTATTGCTGGTGTTATTTTCGTTGAGGGTCCAAAGTTTGCTCCGTATTTGCTCTTAAAACCAGGTAGCACTCTGGAGGCAGGCGAAATACACACAGGTCTCTGCCCCCCCCTTCCCCCCGAACGGGATCCAGCATCATTCTAGATATAAGGACGAGTTAATAACTGCTTAGAACATACATGTACTTGAAAAGCTCTAATCCCAAGAGTACATTTTCTACTTTGAACATTAATTTATTAAACTCCAACAAAATTAAGTCAATGAAGAACACCGAATGTTGCCAAGGGAAAGGATACTGACAATATGAACAATAGCAGAAATGTATTTTCTAAGACGAAACACGGGTAGTTATTGCACTTAATAACTCTGTCTATGAAGAAAATCGTTCGAAAGGTGGATGCCTCTCCGTGTCAATTTACTCAAAACGCCCATTAAAGGGAGTTCCATATGGAGGGGTGGGGGTTACATACGATCGTATTGATGTTCTTGTGACTGTTGATGGAAATCGAAACTCAACAAAATGTATTGAGCTATTAGATAATCATATATTGCCTGTTGTTGACAATGCTATTAGAAGTCACCCATTTATTTCTCCAAGTCAATGCCACCCACTCCTCAAGATATACCAATACCTGGAATGACATTAAAAATCTAACTCATCTGCACAATCTCCAGATATTAGTATCAGAAAATGTCTGGTGTTGTATCAAAAGTAAACTGCCTCGTTAGATTGATCACATGGAAACCCCGGAAAAGCCTATGGGCTGCAGTTAAAAGAACTAGAAATGGACTCTCTCATATCTTATATGAATCTCTATCTCCATGACTTAGGCAGGTTATCACCTAGAAAGGCTATGCAACAAACAACCAGAAGAAAATATTAGATTGATAATGTTTATCGTCCCCCGGCTCAACGCGGATAGAAATATCGGTATCCGTACGTCCGTCCCACTTAACTTTGTTGACACAACTCTTCCGGCACCGCTAAACATGCACATTTTGATCAAATTTTGTAATTGTTAGTCCCCATATGTAATTGATCATATTGCACTGCCATTTTGATTGGACAAATTTTACAGGAGTTATCTTTGTTGAATGTGTACATGCTACACTAAAGGAACTTTGTGAACGTAACACCGCAGAAACCGCTCAACGGATTTTGTGCAGGATTGTTAGTCACAATGTAGTTGATTATATTATACCGATTTTGATTCTACAACTTTTGCAGGAATTATGGTACATTTGTGCATCAACTTTTTTGAGGCGGCGTGGAACATATAGCTACGCGTAGCAACCTTGTTTCGTTTAAAGTTGGTTTTCTATACAGCTGATATTTACATTCTGATGTTTGTTTTAGTACTTTTGGTCACCAGTCCATTTGGTCGAGATTGACCAATAGCTAATCGCTCTTTGTCAAATAAGTGCAATTTGGTAATACGTTCGTTGGCATAACACAATTGAGGGGGAGAGGGGGAAGATGATGGGATTATGTGTACATGTATTTATGTGTACTATTGCTGAATCTCTAGTTATCGGGATAACATTCTCTAAGCCATACGTACATTGATTTGAAACTGCACATTAATAACAAACAGATGAAATGCCTTTATGTAAAACCAACAAATAAATAAATTTGTTTTCATTAAGTAGTAACATTTCTCAGAACGTTATTGGTAATGTTCCATGAATACAATTTTTATACGCTCGTCGAAGACGATATGGTATGGCGTCGTCCGTCTGTCCATCCGTCCAGACCGTGTGGGCAGGATACAGACCATAGTGTAAGCTCCAGGATTTTACAACTTGGTACATTTGATCACCATGATGAGAGGAAAATGCCTATTGCTTTTCAAGGTCAGAAATCAAAGGTCAAGGTCGTAGTATCACTTAGTAGGAAAACCTTGTAGGCAGGATACAAACCGAACCGTAAGCTCCAGGATATTGCAAGTTCTATAAATCTTGGTGTAAGAAAAACACCCTATTTTTTTTTTTTTGCTTTTCATGGGCGTATTATGTACCATTGGTGGTACTCTTGTTTAAAATAGCTTACAGAATAAGAACCATGTTGTTTGTCGCCCAGAAGAGATGTGGTGATATTGGACGATTTAACATGACGGTGAGGGGTAACGTGATTAGAATAACATTCGTGTCTGTCGAACGTAAGACAGCAAGAGGACCGTCACTTAGATGTAACGGTAATAAAGCATCGTTGTGAAATCAAAATAATTTATCTTATCATTATGTACCCTTTAGCAAGATCAATCACTTCTTACCTCGTGTTAAGATTGATCACTTGTATTTATGAACTGTATTTTTATCTTAGCCGTTGCATCATCACGAACTGATAGTCTATATGTGTTTGCACAATTTTGTTTTACCTGAACCATCAGTAACGTATGAGAATAGTCATCAAATAGCACATTAAACGTTCTTCCTTTTGCATATATTTTGTACCTGACTAAACTTCCGGATTTCGCCATTTTTCTGTTTGACATTATGGAATACAGTAATAACACAGAAAGATATCTTATCATTATGTCCCGTACAAGTTCACAATCATATCTTTTCAATGCTCAGTGATCTCCGTACTTAACTTTAGCATATGTATTTTTCTTCATTAAGATCTTCTATTATATATATATATATATATATATATATATATATATATATATATATATATATATAATCAGTGGCTGTATGGAAAATATTAAACTGGGTTTAATCTTAAGATTATAATTGCATCAACACGTACTTCATCCCTGCATATTTTTGCAGAATAAATAGTTAGAGTTGGCAGTGACTACGCCTCCCTGTAACTCCTTATTAGAATTTTCATAGTCAGCATTTCACATAAAGCCCTTTTCGAAGGTGTGGTTAATCGTAAACCTATTCAGTTTCACACAGTAGGTGGTTAAAGATGCTTTACAATCTGGTTGTGGATGGTGTTGAAACCAAAGTGATCCTAAGCAAAGAAAATTTGAAATTTGAATCATTTATGCATTAAATTGTAAATGTTTACAAGCTTTTTTGCATCCCTCTTTTTGTAATCGAACCGAATCTGCAAATGATGAAGGGCTAAGATTTCAAACGATGGGGTTTATTTGTTTTAATGGACTATGATACAAGTGTTTTGTGAGGGGACGTGTTGAAATAAGATTGTCTCCCGGGAAATTATATATATATATATGACATTTACATAATAATGATATACTCAACCGAGATTTAGGTGCATGTACATGCAGGAGATTGAATTAAACTTACTGCATTGCAAAACGGAGTAAGGATATAAGTGTCTTAAAGTCATGGATGTCCCACATATATTACCCCAAAACAATTTCCAATGCAGTTTTTAAAACGCCATTAGTATCCCACTTCTAAATGACCCCCAAAACAATTGCTCGCTTCGTGTCAGTTTTAACCCACTTTCTGTTCTCTCGTTTAAGTCGAAATGTCAAAGGATAAAAAACTCAATCCTATTAATTATTTTAGTTTTCTAAATCTGTTGGAATTCCCATGGGCAAAAATTATGCTACTTTGTTAGCTGACACACTTATGAACCAGAATTACACGCTTCCAAACAAGATTTTTTGATATTTCCTGCATAGCCTAAAACGTGTTCTTAAAGTTTCAATGCCCTCAAAAGTGCATACGATGATGAAAGGCTTACATGATATAATATGTGTATTGACATTAAACGATATGACTAATTTGGACCCATCCTAGGGTCAAAACCCTGGGGTTTTTTGTACATTCTTTTCTGCTATTCCTAAGTATGCATTTAGATTTTATACAGAATCAGCAAACTTAAATAAGTCCTTCAAATCGTTATTATAATTTTGAGAACACCCTAAAATCAAACCCTTACCCCTAGGATCATGAAATGTACAATTTTGGTAAAAGACTACCTACTCCTTCTAAATATTCATTTAGTTTCAATTTAGTATCAATAGCACTAAAGAAGATGCTATCTAAATGTTTTACACATAAACACTGTATACTAAGTTTGGCCCCACCCTGGGGTCAGATCCCAACCCTAGGGATCATGAAATTGACAAGTTTGGTAGAGGCCACCCTGTTCTATATCGCTATGCATTTAGATCTTTTTTGAAAATTGGTCAATTTTGGGCAGTTTTGTCCCGCCCCTAAGACCCCAGGGGTTTAGAAATCCTGAAATTTATAATTTATGTCCCCCTTGTTCCAAAGGTACTTCATACCAAATTTGAAAAAAAAAATTGGAATGGTAGTTATCAAGAGGAAGTTAAAAATTTCTATTCACACATTTAATAACTTACCATTTGGCCCTACCATGATACCAAAACCCATAACCCTAAGATCTTCAAATTTACAATTTTGGTAAAAGACTATTTGCTCTTTCTAAATATCTATTTAGTTTCAATTTAGTATCAATAGCACTATAAAAGATGTTATTTAAGTGTTTTACACATAAACACTATATAACAAGTGGAGCCGGTGTTCAGACTTTCGGGAATATCCATGGATATAATCTGTAAGTGTAACCCATATACTACTTAAAAGAATAAATAATATATAAGTGCCTTCGAAAATATTTCAGCCATACATTTGGTTGGTTGGTTGATTGTTTAAATATTGTATAAAGCTGACATAAATTAATAAATACAGTAGAATTCTCTATGTCCGCCATATTTTTCTGCTAATCCACTAAATTAGATGAATTTTCTATTGTTATATGTATCTGGGTTCGCATGGTAAATAAGGGGACGGGTTTTGCTACACTTCACATCAGTGTTTTCGATCTACCTGTGCGGGTAGCTTTGACAGGTAACACGTACATCTCCGATACTAAGTTATAGGACATCAAAGTGAAATAAAATCACGTTTTGGAACACCATCAGTGCTCAAAAATTACCATAAAAATATCAAACAGTAGTAATAAATCAATCTAATAGTTTTGAATAAATAAATTTATATAGAATGGCTGTTCTTTACATGCATGTACGTACAGTTGCAGTGAAATGTCAAAACTATACAAAAAAGCGAAATATTTTATCTATTGATAGAATGGAATAAGCAAGGATCATACAATTTATTCCATTCACTCACTTCAAACCAAATGCAACTAGTTCTAATTGTAACGGGGACCGTTACATATGTTCCCCAAACCTCCCCCAATTAAAAAGTGATGTCCTTGTGAATCTACAGGAAAAAATCATTTTATTTTAGCCTTTAATTACATGTAGTACGTTCAATATGGTCATTTCAGTACCAAGAAATGAAAGAAAGCGTTGCACGTGCATACACGCGCACGCGTGTATGATTCCGAATTTTTGTTGATGTCGTTCAACAGGCATTTGTATCATATACCCACAGTATGAATTTCATAACGTTTCCACCAAATATAAGGAAGTTATAGCGATTTTAAAATCGTCCAATCAGAAATCAGCACACGTGCATGCACGTGCTGAGCAGTAATTCTAACCACAGCAATTTGTAAGGAGTACCAAGATACATCTAAACCCCTAATATGAATAGAATTTGATGAAAAACAAAAATGTTATCGTCCTTTAAAAATTGAACATTTAAAAAACGTTGCACGCGCATGCGCGTGTGCGTTGGCATTTTTTGTTACACCAACATATAGATACACATATTGTCTACATATGCTGTGAATATCATCTCATTCGCTTCATAAATAAGATAGTTACAAACGTTTTAGTACTATCCAATCAAAATGAAGCGCACGTGCATGCGCGTGCAAATTGGTAATTTTGACCATGCAAATCAGTTAAGGGTCTCAATATCTACCTATGATATGAATATTAAGTAATTTCAATGAACAACAAAAAAGTTAGACTGATTCCAAAGTTAGTGTACAAATTTTGTAATGCATGTGCACGCGCATGCGTGCGCGTGCAGACAAAATTACTATCATTTTTCATATCTACAAATGATATACTACCATTCTATTTAGGTTTCATATCGATCCCCTTAGCATTCCGATTTTCCAATTTTTGTACCAAAATTGCAATGCACGTGCGCGCGCGTTCATGCATATTCAGACAAAATGACTATCACCATGCACATCTACAAACGCTATACTATCATCCTGGAAAGTTTCATATCGATCCCTTTTGTAGTTTCTGAGAACACTACCGGACAAAAAAGTACCGGAGAAAAAGAATAATAATAAGAAGAAGAAGAAACAGAGTAAAAACAATATGTTCCCAAACTTTGTTTGGGGAACATAATAAGAAACAGAGTAAAAACAATATGTTCCCAAACTTTGTTTGGGGAACATAATAATAATAATAATAAGAAACAGAGTAAAAACAATATGTTCCCAAACTTTGTTTGGGGAACATAATAATAACAAGTTCTAATTGTAATGGGGACCGTTACAGATGTTCCCCAAACCTCCCCCAATTAAAAAGTGATGTCCATGTGAATCTATAGGAAAAAAATCATTTTATTTTAGCCTTTAATTACATGTAGTACGTTCAATATGGTCATTTCAGTACCAAGAAATGAAAGAAAGCGTTGCACGTGCATACACGCGCACGCATGTATGATTCCGAATTTCTGTTGATGTCGTTCAACAGGCATTTGTATCATATACCCACAGTATGAATTTCATAACGTTTCCACCAAATATAAGGAAGTTATAGCGATTTTAAAATCGTCCAATCAGAAATCAGCACACGTGCATGCATGTGCTGAGCAGTAATTCTAACCACAGCAATTTGTAAGGAGTACCAAGATACATCTAAACCCCTAATATGAATAGAATTTGATGAAAAACAAAAACGTTATTGTCCTTTAAAAATTGAACATTTAAAAAAAGTTGTACGCGCATGCGCGTGTGCGTTGGCATTTTTTGTTACACCAACATATAGATACACATATTGTCTACATATGCTGTGAATATCATCTCATTCGCTTCATAAATAAGATAGTTACATACGTTTTAGCATTATCCAATCAAAATGAAGCGCACGTGCATGCGCGTGCAAATTGGTAATTTTGACCATGTAAATCAGTTAAGGGTCTCAATATCTACTTATGATATGAATTTCAAGCCATTTCAATGAACAACAAAAAAGTTAGACTGATTCCAAAGTTAGCGTACAAATTTTGTAATGCACGTGCACGCGCATGCGTGCGCGTGCTGGCAAAATAACTATTATTTTTCATATGTACAAATGATATACTATCATCCTATTTAGGTTTTATATCGCTTCCTTCAATATTCTGATTTTCCATTTTTTGTACCAAAATTGCAATGCACGTGCGCGCGCGTGCATGCACGTGCAAACAAAATGACTATCACTATGCACATCTACAAACGCTATACTATCATCCTGGAAAGTTTCATATCGATCCCTTTTGTAGTTCCTGAGAACACTACCGGACAAAAAAGTACCGGAGAAAAAGAATAATAATAATAATAATAATAATAATAATAATAACTAGTTCTAATTGTAACGGGGACCGTTACATATGTTCCCCAAACCTCCCCCAAATAAAATGTGATGTCCTTGTGAATCTATAGCAAAAAATCATTTTATTTTAGCCTTTAATTACATGTAGTACGTTCAATATGGTCATTTCAGTACCAAGAAATGAAAGAAAGCATTGCACGTGCATACACGCGCATGCGTGTATGATTCCGAATTTTTGTTGATGTCGTTCAACAGGCATTTGTATCATATACCCACAGTATGAATTTCATAACGTTTCCACCAAATATAAGGAAGTTATAGCGATTTTAAAATCGTCCAATCAGAAATCAGCACACGTGCATGCACGTGCTGAGCAGTAATTCTAACCACAGCAATTTGTAAGGAGTACCAAGATACATCTAAACCCCTAATATGAATAGAATTTGATGAAAAACAAAAACGTTATCGTCCTTTAAAAATTGAACATTTAAAAAACGTTGCACGCGCATGCGCGTGTGCGTTGGCATTTTTTGTTACACCAACATATAGATACACATATTGTCTACGTATGCTGTGAATATCATCTCATTCGCTTCATAAATAAGATAGTTACAAACGTTTTAGCATTATCCAATCAAAATGAAGCACACGTGCATGCGCGTGCAAATTGGTAATTTTGACCATGTAAATCAGTTAAGGGTCTCAATATCTACCTATGATATGAATTTCAAGCCATTTCAATGAACAACAAAAAAGTTAGACTGATTCCAAAGTTAGCGTACAAATTTTGTAATGCGCGTGCACGCGCATGCGTGCGCGTACTGGCAAAATAACTATTATTTTTCATATGTACAAATGATATACTATCATCCTATTTAGGTTTTATATCGCTTCCTTCAATATTCTGATTTTCCATTTTTTGTACCAAAATTGCAATGCACGTGCGCGCGCGTGCATGCACGTGCAAACAAAATGACTATCACTATGCACATCTACAAACGCTATACTATCATCCTGGAAAGTTTCATATCGATCCCTTTTGTAGTTTCTGAGAACACTACCGGACAAAAAAGTACCGGAGAAAAAGAATAATAATAATAATAATAATAATAAGAAACAGAGTAAAAACAATATGTTCCCAAACTTTGTTTGGGGAACATAATAATAATAATAAGAAACAGAGTAAAAACAATATGTTCCCAAACTTTGTTTGGGGAACATAATAAGAAACAGAGTAAAAACAATATGTTCTCAAACTTTGTTTGGGGAACATAAATACATACATGTATATGCACATGCCATGTATGCTCGCCATGAAAATACATCGAATGTAGACGACTGTTTACCTGGGTCGACTCGTAATATCTGTAAAGGACCGAAGATGAACGTGTACACTTGTCAAAAACACCCTTTATAAGTAGTAGTAAAACTCCCTTTATTTGTATAATCCATGAATCAAAACGATAAACTACATCTGTATTCCTACGGTAAACACCGTTGTACAGACCGCGACACACTTAGCTCGATCAGCTATCTTCAATCAGGGGAAGTGTCAAAATAGAATATTTACACTGTTTTGTGCATGAATCTTTATACTGTATGATTTACTGCACTAGTCAGAGTGTTGTAGATTTGTAAATCGGGAAATCGTTAAGGTATATAAATTGCGCGTGCATATATGAATTTGTATATACATGTACAACACTGTACGAGTGTATGAGATTGGAAAGATAGATTGAGAAAGAGAGTGATTCAAACGATGATCTTGTTGTAATATTGTGCTCTAATTAGGACAAGTGATATCGTTAATTCAATAAAAGAGAACAGTAACTCAAATATTGTTCCGATTAATTAACAGTACAGATTTATCTGATTCATTTAAAGCACGCAATCATTAAAAATTAAAGATATCATTAAACAATGTTATCTTGAATTACTTCATTTTATGCTAAGTTGGTGCTCAATAGATCTTACATATCTATAACATTTTGCGTCATTACATTCTGCGTTGAACTCGACGCAATTGCAAGTTACATTCTGCGTTGAATTACGCAAATTGTACAAATGCAAAATGTAATAATTGAGTTTATCATATTCTACGTCGTTATCAGGCACATAGAATCAAGGGGAGTGGACAGGGGGGGGGGGGGTGCCTCCCACCTTTATTAATATCATCTTATATATGTAATTTTGTAATGTAAATAAATGATATATTAGGTGACCCCCCCCCCCACCCCTTAAACCCAGCTTGAAAGTTTTGATATTATAGTAAGGCACCTACCACCACCACCAATTAAATAGATGAAGATTGGGTTAAAACAATATAATGAGGCACTCATAGTAGAGGACTCTAACCATCCAATCCCACCCAAACCTCCAACGATTGAAAAAAATGAGGTGGGGGATTATTGAGGCAGTCATTTCATTTCATTTATTCGCTCAAACCATTCACAATGGTACATGAGATACAAAACTTTGATTTTGTAATCATATAAACAGTATTTCCAAGGGTATAGATATGTAAATAATGCATGCAATATATCCAAACAGATGCTCAGTGTATGTGCTCGTGCATGATCAGATTCCTGATTTCTATAAACTGTAAAACCCATGACCAGCAAAGCATTCAATTCAGGAAAATATTCGGCTCTGATATACTTTCCCTGATTGAAGACATCCTGATTGGCACGGGTGAAGTGTGTCGCAGTCTACATAATGGAATGAAACGTGTTGTAAAGTTCTGTTGAGATGCAAATGGAGTTTATCATTTTGTTTCATGGATTTATCAGAATATAGAGAATCTAACATTTTCGGTAAGTGCACATCTCCGGTACCTGTTGAATAGATGTCCACATTTGATTTTTTTGGCGAGTATGCTATGTGCATTACATATTATGCATATGCAACTGTATTTTGCAAAAATTGATGTGAATAATATAATCTTTATGGTCTTAGCTTATTCCATTCTATCAGTATGTAATTGGCAAATTCTTTCTCCGCATTTATTTGATAAGAAACTGCAAATACTTTCATGTATTTGCAAGTATGCAAGAAAAACCTTTTTGCATTTTTATCTAAAAATTCAGAATGTTTCACTAGAATACAATCAATATTTTGTAATTTTGAGCAAAACATGATGTTTTAAAACGTGATTTTATATATTTCTCATTCCCTAGTATATATTACTATCGGAGATGTGCACTGGTCGAGTCCACCTAGAATAATCACTCAGGTGTGACAATCACATTTGGGGTATATACGGGTAGAGTAAATTAGGCTACCTGAGAGAAATATGGCGGATAAGATGAGAAAGGTGTACGTATTTATTCATGCATGTCAGCTTTAACGTTCCGCTTGATTATTTTTTACTCTTATGAAGACGTCACCATTGCCGGTGAAGGGCTGCAATATTCATCCTATGCTCGGCGCTTACGGTCCCTGAACAGCAAGGAATCTTTATCGTACTACACCTGACACGGGTTGTCAGTTTTTGCGGTCTCATCCGAAGGATCGCCTTTTCTAGTCGTATATAGTTGCAATTCCTTTGAAAGTAAATATTCCATATCGATCAGAATCTCGGTTTTGGGTCTCACTCGAAGTCATTTGTAGTTCCAATTATCAACACTTGGCGAATAATATTTACCTACCTTTTCAGGAGGGTTTGGGACTAGTGTTGCTGGGGATCAAAACCGCGATATCCAGTTCACATTTAATGTTAAAATGTCAATGATCATGTCTTCTTATTTACAATTTCAAGTCTCGGAGCATCCTGGACATTTGATTGATGCTACAAAAAGCTATGACTTTACTAATACGGATGGGTAAGTCTAAGTAATTCTTTACATACGGAGATTGTCAACCATTTTATTGTGTATAAAATGATGTGATAACACAAACAATAAGATTTTGACAAGTCACCCAACTATTAGGCATGCTATATATATAATGTGTTAACTCTAGGATCGTACTACTTGGAGGTGACGGGACATACCACGAAGTACTCAATGTATTGATGAGAAAGAGACGGGAGGAACAGGGTGTGGATATTAACGACCCAAATGCAGCATTATCTCCCTTGGACATTCCATTCGGCTTGATACCAACTGGTAAATGTGTTTCCTCACCATGGTGATTTTGGTCTGGTTTTGAAGTTAGTACATTTAACATTTGTATAAGAAAGACTCTGGTTAATAATATGTTGTTTTTACAATATAATACAGGGTCAAGAAGTCATTGGTCAGTAAATCACACTGGCTCTCAGGATGTCCTAACGGCCACTCTTCACATCGTTCAAGGTAATGTCCTCCAGATCGTTTTCTTTGAAAACCTGTGGAAAAGGTTATAAGTAGTCATCATGCAATCTTAATGTCTTCTGAAGGTATTCCATAAAATTCAAAACAAAAGATGTAATGTGTGCAGTGTGTTAAAATATAACATTTTACTTAATAGCATAATGTCGGGATGAATGTTATATAAAAATCAATAAAATCATTATGATAAATTGCAAATTACACTTCCGATTCTTTTCTATTCTGATTTATTATGTGAGGATCTGGATTAGAATAGGTGCTCAGCGCCCTTTGCTTGCCGTATAAGGCGAATCAATGGGGCGGTGCTTTGGATGAGACCGCTAAAACCGAAGCCGGTGTCACGGGAGGTGTGGCACGATAACGATTCCTCATTGCTCAAAGGTCGTAAGCGTCGAGCAGACCACCCCATTTAACCGTCTCTTACGACAAACAAGGGTACTGAGGACCTATTCAAACCCCGATCCCCAAGGGAGGGATGTTCACCAAGGTTTACTGAACATATCAATAGGTAGTCCTAATTACAAGGTTTATACGATCATTCATTGTGTTCATAATTTTTTTTAACGATTTCGATGAAATGCTTTTCTTTGGGTGCTTTATAGCGAAAACTGACGATGCGTGGTCCCTAGAGTTGAATATAGAAATATTACTGACCTTTATGTACCACCTATCCTTGGGTCCAATGCTGTCCGACGTGTTTTACACAGATTATTATGCCGCTCCTGGCATATTGATTTTGACTGCGGATAACCCCGTTTACCTTATTATGATACAAGGCTCGTGGCGGGTGTGACCGTTAGACAGGGGATGCTTACTCCTCCTTGGCACCTGATTCCACCTCTGGTATATCCTGGGGTCCATGTTTGCCCAACTCTCTATTTTGTATTCCTTATAGGAGTTATGAGATTGATCACTGTTCGTTATCTTCACATTTTATCTTAGAATTCTTAATGTTTTCTAGAAGGAAAAAAAATAACAATATAGATAAAAGTGAAGGCTTACTTCAAATCAGGATATGAGAATTTGTCTAACTGAACATTCTTAATTGTTGACTTCTTGTATTACGTCTCGTCGAGAATTTTTCACTCATATTGAGACGTCACTAGTTGTAGGTGAAGTACCACAAGCCACGTGCTTACGGCCATAACATTGATGATTCTTTAACGTGCCTTCCGTGACACGGGGTCTCCATTTTTAAGGTCATTTCCGAAAGACCCGTGATTCTCACTTCTAAATACTTATTTTTATGTCTAGTTTAGTTTAGTTTTTTCATCAGCCGGAGCTCAGTGGTAGAACATTAGCTTTGTAATAGGGGAGGTCGTGAGTTCGAGCCCTAATCGTGCTTAAGTTTGCAGTTCCAAGAAACATGATCCAATTGATTAAAGTGTAAAGTGACAACTTTGAACTTTTGGCTCGTGTGTACTTGTAACTGCTCCTTGTATTCTGGGTCAAAATGGACAAAAAGGTAAAGATAACGAAAAGTGAGAAACCTCATAAATCCTATAAAGAATACATAATTACTAGTAGGGAAACACGTAACACCAGTGGTGGAAGCAGGTGTCTAGGAAGAGTAAGCAAACCTCTATTGAACGGCCAAACGCGCCGATGGCCATATGTGTTGATCAGGTAAACGAATTAATTTAATATGATTCCTTAAGTTACAATTTATTAAACGTAATTATTGTAAATCGAAAGTGGTATAATTTCTTTCGCATTCTCGCCAAGAGGGGATGGAGTACTTTCATCCTCTCGTGTAGTAGAAACATAAATCGAAAAGCAAAGTGAAATTAACATCCTTGAAAATATCATTGAAATAATACATGAAGCCATAATTTATGAACATTACGTTGTGGTTCCTGTGATTAAGATTCAGGTGACCAAACCGTTAAAGGGAAAAGCAACCCAAAAGATTTTTACATGATAAATGATAGGATTAATCATATGACAAAGATTTGTCACACAATTCTGCTGATATATGGCCTAAATAAACTTCAATACTACATGTAATTTGAAAACGTCAAAAATTGAAATTCCCGTGATCTATAGAGGCTGCCATGATGTGTAACTCTCTTGTATTTAAGACCACAAAAATCAATAATTTTGACGTCACACCGTCTGTTCCGGTTTTGATGAGATTCTAAGATCATCTACAGGTGCTTGGGTTCAGGACCCCCCCCCCCCCTCCCCTCCGAATAAGCTACATAAGTTGATGTAATTATTTTTTTCTTGAAAATATTTCTAAAGCATGTCAACAACGTCTTTCATACCCATAAAGTCCAAAATAGTTCAAAATAAGCCCTTTTAAAAAAAATATATACCCTCACTGGTTATTATAACAGAACTCATAAAAACCAATGAGGGTATTTTTTTTAAAAGGGCTTATTTGGAATTATTTTGGACTTTATGGGTATGCAAGACGTTGTTGACATACATTATAAATATTTTCCACAAAAAAATTAATTAAATCAACTCATGTAGCTTATTCGGAGATGGGGAGGGGGGGGGGGGGGGGGTCCTGAACCCAAGCACCTGTGAGATCATCAAAGATGTGCATGTGGTAGATTTTACGAATAAAAAGGTTGGTACCTTCCTGGCAAGCAGTTAATTACACTAATGCGAAGGGGAGAAATTCCCGACTCAACCAAGTCATTTGAAAAGAAAAGATTATGTAAACTGTGGATCCATCATTTGCTAATGACAGGTTGAGGTTCAATACATTTGTATGAAGAAAGTTTACCGCCTGCCTTGTCTGCGACTCGACTGAACATCTTTTCTCAATTTCTTCTTGCGAAAGAACGGGCTCAAATCTATACGGCTCTAAAACTTAGCTGTTCGTGACTTGTCATATTTACAGTGCTACTGATGAAATAAACCGGATTAGACGGTGTGACGTCATAAATCAAACTTCAATGGCCATTCTATTAGCGGCGGGTAATTTAAAATACATGATAAATTAATATTGATTTAATTGTTAAGCAAGGGTTTTTGTTGTTAAATACTGTCAATTACGATATCAGTAAGTAATACTTTATTCATAAAAGCAACTAAATGACTATTTAAGACATATTTAGTGTACACATTAAAATGGTCATGAATGTAGTCTGGGTTGAAATCGAGATTTCTGCAAGTCTATTAACTCAGATAGAAGAGTTACTTTGTACATTGAGTATGCAATTTTGATTATTCCTTCCTAGGGAGAACCGTGACCTCTAATCTGATGGCTCTACACAGCAATGGTAAACTTCTAGGATTTGGGTGTGCTGGCTTCGGCTACGGATATTATACAAATGTCGTAGTTCGATGTGATAGGAATTTCCGCTGGTTAGGACGATCCCGATACAAGTGTAAGTGTCAAATACTATACAATTAAGCACCCATCATCGGGTCAACATGGAAAAATGAGAACCTGAGACCACGAGGTGACCTGCCCTACCAAGGTCATGCAGCGGCTGCGGTCAGGTCACCGAGTGGACCCGGTAGAGGGTTCTCATTTTCCCATGTTGAACTGATCATGGGTGATCAATTGTTTTATCATACCGATGTAGAAATAAACTTACATGTAAACTAATATGTATCCTGCATTTATAACACGTAATTAGATATCTACATTTTTTGTGCGTTGCGTCGTTCATTTCAAGAAGTAGGATATAACCTCTACCGTGGACGTGGGATTGTGCACCAAACGCGCATGCATTTTCTTCAGTTATTAACCATGAGCGTTATGGACGGCTAATTTTCAATCTTGTTGGCACTGATGATATTCATGGCTGGAAATGTGAGTCATGAGTAACAATAGATTTGTTTGTTTACTGTTTCACATTCTCTTTTCACTCATGCAGAGATTTCACAAACTTTACGTGAAGAGACGTAAATGTTGATCTATACATCGTGCTAAGGGCCGTAAGCAGTGAGGGATCTCGATCGTACCAACGCTTACTGTAACACGAGATCTCCCAAGTTTGATGTCATATCTGAAAAACTCGTGGTATTCACTTCTAATGCCGAACGTTAGGAGTAAGAATTGTGAGTCTCTATGTTAAACGGTTTAGGTTTGACGCAGCGTCTGTATTGGGAATCGAACCCGGGCCTTTCTATTGCGAAACCACCACACCAATCACTAGGCCACCGCGACCGGTCAGTAGTGTAGTGAAATATCAATAGATTCCCACAATTGGAAATAAATGACACTGATGGCTCTCAGCATGAAAACATTGATATTGGAATAAATACTAATCAGTTACTGATAGAACACACGAAATCTTACATTTTGAATGTGATGCTCTCATGAAGGCCATGATAGCTGTATTACCTAATTCGTTTTTATGGAAAATCATTAACCCAAAACCCTTAATTCACTTTATCATTAAGTACTTATTACACTAGCATGGTTGAGTTTTAAAATATTAGATTGATAAATTGATTATGGTTGTATGCCGTTTTGGCAATATTTCAGCCATTTTGCGGCTGTTAACTAACTGGAATATTATTTATTGTGAGTGTTGTGAGCCTACTCCTTTTCGAAAATCGGGGAAACGATCTTTTGCGTGCCAAGGGGGTTGTGATTCTTGACACAGGACACCCTTTAAAGCCTCATCTGACGGACATAAAGTGTACTTGTGTCACAGAAATTCCAATAGATTTGCCAAAGATAATTTACATAAGGTTTTATGAAATATTCCAAACCGGTGTAGGGAATTTTGAAGTGTACAATATAATCTTGAAGTGCCTATTTTGCTGCTTTGTCTCCTGTAGACAAAATTAACGATGACTTAGTAATTAATGAAAATATCGGAGGGAATTCAGTCTATATTATATGTCTTGTAGCATTTTCCACTATTTGTGGATTTTGCTTTGACGAAAGAGAGGAAATATGTTTGTATATATTGTTTTTGCTTTAATTTACGACAAAATTTGCAATATACCACTAACGAAGGCAATCTGTTTACGCTATTCCAGAATGACATGACAAAATTGCAACTGCAACCCACAACTGACCTTCACTCCCCAAACAA